>NC_084815.1:2878149-3110855 GCF_963583255.1 Pyrus communis | reverse complement strand
CCCATCAAGATTCTGCCTTGACATGCTTGTTTATCACAGAGGCTTCATCTAGAGAAGGCTCTGCAACATTGAAATTCTCTTCAACTCAACACATTATGCACCAAAGCCCTCGCTCTACGCGAAACCCTTCTCACAACCCTATGAAAAACATTATCCTAACTCTCTCGTCAACACATCTTCAGTTTTAACTAACAACACTGTGTTGACATCCAGAGACATCTTCAACTTGACTAACATCACTGGACCCGTAAAACCAAGCGATCAAGAAGCACCTTTGGTTTGGACTAACAGCAGTGCCTCTAGTCGGTTGGTTATCTATCCAATTATCGACTGGTGACGAGGTTTCAACTTATTCACCGAAAAAGTCACTTCATTAGCTTCCCAGTAATGAGTAATCTATGATTAATTACTTTCAAGTAGGACGTAATTAGCTCATAGCTACTGGATTTACATGTCACGTAGGCATTTTTGTAATTTTTAAGGTCAACATACACTATGCAAGGGAAAGAACACAAAAGAAGTTCTAAGAACATCTTCAATGAAAATGTCAAATCATAAAAGTCAATTACAATTGATGGTTGATATGGCAATCTGAAGTTTTATGTCAAATTTGGTATTTCTTCAACCAAATTGTCAAATATTATTTTCTTATTATTGTAGAGCTTTAAATGGTTGTATTTATTAGAAAAATTATTGAAACAAAATTTTTAGAGAGAACTAATAAAATTCCCTCATAAAATTTTTATCGAAAAACACTTGGAAAACTTTTCTTATTATTAAGACATTTTTTGTATTATAACCGCCAAAAAAAAAAAAAAAAAAAAGGAGAGACACTTTATGAGAATTTTGAATTAAAAAAAATATCCTTAGTAATAATAAAAACGTGACCTTAATGTTAAAGAAAATTGTCTAAGAGTTTTTAATAAAATAAAAAAGTTTGGCAAGGTCTATTTAATTTCTATTTTTATTGTTTGAAATTCTAGTGGAATAAGAGACCCACCGTTATACTAATAAAAATGAAAATGAAAGCTGATGTTAAATTTAACTCCTAATCACAATACTTAAATTCAGTAAGTAAATAACACTTTTATATCAACTATGCATACTAATATCTCCACCTAGAATTTAACATTTACCTTAGAGATCCATTTTCTCTCTTTAGACTTTCTCTACGACACTTGTATAATTATTGACTTATTGTTTTATTAATATTGACCTAATAAGGCATCATGTATTTTCCTACACAAAAAATTCTACTCAATTGTACATGAATGTAAACCACCATGGGTGGTTTAATGGTTGAGGTGAATTTCAGGCACGTATTTCACATTGTTCATTCTAAGTTCGATTATTAGCGCTAATAAATTACACGATGGTGGAAAGAAAAAGGCTGAAATGTCTTTGTGAGTTTTTCCAGCCTCATATGAGTGAAATGTCGTAGCTTAACCCTGATTCCATTTTAACAAAATAAATAAATAAAGAGAAATTTTATTTGAACCCATCTAACCTCTTTCTACACCCAACTTACTCTTTACATCCATATTGTTTTCAATTAAACTGTCAATATCTCTTTAAACCAAATTTACTACCTCAACTACCCTCAAACCCAATTCAATATGTAAATTTATTTTTATAACCATTTGAAAAATAAAAAACCAAAATCAAAGCATTCTCTCCTTTGCCATTCTCTCCTTCCAACAATTGCTCTTGATGGCCACTTAGTACTACGGTCTAGTGGTATTCCTCTTCACTTGTAAGTGAGAGGTCTTAGGTTTGATTCTTGTCACGGGCGAATTTGAACCACATTATTACTAGCTCATTGTGAGGCTAAGTCCACCCCCTCCCCGTAGTATAGATAATATCGTTTGTTCAAAAAAAAAAAAAAAATTGCTTTTGATGCAGTCTTCATCACCTGCTACAGAGTTGCTCTCGTTAAATCTTAGGTTGCTTTGCGTGACCATGCCAAACCAGTCGTCCCCTCTAAACTACCCTCAGGCATGTATTTTGGCTTCTCCAACACACACGCTAGTGTGTGCCTATATTGAGTTGGAGTTCACTATGTTTGTACTGAAAGGCCTCATTGAATTTGAGTTTTATCCAAAAGTTGTAATGTTCTTGGTAGGCCGCAGAAACAACACTAATGAACTTAAAAGATTTTCTAATATCTTTTCGATTTATCAATCTACATAGATTTTATATGAATTATATGTAAGTTGTAATTTTCAAGAGAAACTTGAAAGATTAGAAAGACGAAGAAACGAGAACTATTGTGATGTCAAAGAAAAAAGCATTAAAAAATTGATGAACAAGTACACAAATGTAAATTGAAAAACAACATTTTCTTATAACATTATGAGTTTATGAACACCACATTAAGTTCAACCAAAAAATACCTTCGATATCATGTGATTTCTAACTAATCAAGGAATTGTCTACACAAAATTTAACCTCGTCAGATAATTAAAAGCATGTGACTATAATGTACTTGGTTTAAAATCATTACTGACGGGTCTAATCTCCACTGTTCTAGGCGGCGCTAAGCGGTTGGTCACCGCTCCAATTAATACCTAAGTATTTGAAAATTAAGAAATGACGTCTAAACCTGCTGGGGCGCCCGCCTAAACAAACTCATCCAGGGAACAAAGTGTTAATTAAATTAAAGAGGTATTAGCCAATTTATTGAGTTTTGTCAAAATAGAACGTAAAAGAAAAAGGGATGTGTTATCCACACACCTCTTTTTACTTCTCACACACCCCTTTTTAATTTCTGTCCGTTTATATTCTTCAAGACATTCGATCCAACGACCGAAAACCAAAAAGGTATGAGAGAAGTAAAAAGGGTGTGTGGATATCACACCCTAAAGAAAAATTACATGATGATTAGGATTCAATTATTGGATGTGGATTTATTGATAAATCTAATTTTTATTATTAATTTAATCTTATACTTGTTGTGTAATAGGTTAATAAAAATATTTCATATTTAAAATTTAAATTGGACATAGAAAAAAATTATATGAGTTCACATAAAAAATTTCATAAATAAATTTGTGCATGAATGTAAACAAAATACATAAAAGGAAGGTTTATCAAATGAAAATCCAAAAATCCAGGAAACCTTATCCATGCCCCCACATCGGCTTTCGTCAAATGTGAAGCCCCTCCTCCCCGTCTTCTTCCACTTGAAGACCTTCCTTCCCCAAATACCATTTCCTCCCACACAATGCTATCCATGGCTTCCACAAGTACTTCTTGTTCTTCTCCCCTCTGCAACAAAATCTCCAATTTCTCAATCTCCCACTTACTCCCTCCAATCCCTACCCACTTACCACCACACATTAAACCCCTAAAACCCCTCAAGCTTAAAGCCCGTTTCCACAGCTTCCCCCACCCCTCTCCTCCCCCCAGTTTCCACCGCTCGTTGGCGGCGTTCGACGGCTTTGAAGCTGAAGAAGATAGTGAAAGCCAAGGCGAACAAGACCCAGAAGCACGGCGCCATGAAAAGCAAGAAGAAGAAGAAGAAGAAGAAGAGCAAAGAGAGGAAGTGGCAAAGATATCAGACGCTGGGAGGCTATATGTGGGGAATTTGCCTTATAACTTGACTTCAACCCAATTGGCTGAGGTTTTCGGGGAGGCTGGCACGGTGGTTTTTTCAGAGGTTTGAGCTCTTTTTCTTCATGTTTCCATTGTTTGATTTGATGGGTTTGTAGAATTGTTGGTGATTGTGTTTGTGTGGTGTAGATTATTTATGACAGAGTCACAGATAGAAGCAGGGGATTTGGATTTGTTACAATGTCTACTGTTGAGGAAGCTCAGGATGCCATTAGGATGTTTGATGGCTCTGTAAGTATCAATCAAATTTTGGTTCTTGTGTCGATTCTTTTAACACGAAAAAACTCGGGAACTGCTATTGACGCTCCAAAAAGGTCTATCCTTCGCTTCACTAAGTGCGGTATGACTTTTTTGGAATGCCAATAACAGCTCCCGGAAACTCAAACTTTCGGTTTTTTCAACTTTGATGGTGGCGATGTTTGACAGCAAGTAGGAGGTAGAACTGTGAAGGTGAACTTCCCAGAAGTGCCAAGAGGAGGTGAAAGGGAAATGTTAGGACCCAACAGACCAAGGACTGGGTTCAAGGTGTACATAGATAGCCCTCATAAGGTTTATGCAGGAAACCTTAGTTGGGGTTTAACTTCACAGGGTCTTAAGGATGCCTTTGAAGACCAGCCAGGGCTGTTGGGTGCCAAGGTCATATATGAGAGGGTTTCTGGAAGATCCAGAGGTTTCGGGTTTGTGACATTCGAAACTAATGAGGCTGCGGAATCAGCTGTCGTTGCCATGAATGGAGTGGTAAGACAAGTTTGTTAACAGCTCGTTTGGTACACCGTATTGGACTTGACGGTCTTATGCTGCCAGACTGTGAATATGAACTATTTGTGTGGCAACATAAGTCCGACAATACATTGTACCAAGTGACTTGTGTTGATCCTTGTGGATTGTATTGTGGTTCCGTAATAATCCGTTTGTTTGTGTGTGAAATTGCAAAACAGGAGGTTGATGGGCGGCCTTTGCGATTAAATATGGCGGCAGAGAGAGCAAGGACCGTTGTTTCCTCTCCAGCAGCATCAGAAACAACTGCACAAGACACAGACAGCAGTGACGTGGTTTCTCCACCAGCATCAGAAACAACTACAGACAACACGGACAACAGTGCATTGGTCTCTCCTCCTGCGTCCGATACAACCACTGACAACACAGACAACAGTGAATTGGTCTCCACTCCGGCGTCGGATACAACCACAGAAGACGCAGACAGCGGGGAATTGGTTTCCAGCGTTAGCATCTGATTTAACATTGCACTACAAGGCAGCCTAGAACAAGAAGTTTTGCCACACAAAGTGATGTTGAGGCTGTGTTGATTTTTCAGTTGCAGGGGCAAAGTGAGACTCGAGTTTTGTTTCCAAGGAGCGAGTAATTAGGCCTTAATCATGTATAAACGAATGGAAAACAATTTCAAAGTAATATTATTAAGTTGGTAAATTCTCAACTTCAGAATACGATGAAACTTTGATTCACCTGCAAGTGTTGTGGTACAACATCCGGCTCAGCTGACCTATATCATTGATACCTGTTACAACCAGCTACCACCTCAAGAACTTGCCTGAGAAACCGTCACATTGAATGACCAAGTAGATAAATAAATTAGGAGCTAAAACATAATTCACTTCAGATAAACATGCACTTGTTAACAACGAAATTGTCATCATCACTATGTTCAACTTCAAACAAAATTCCATGTCCTTGTAACAAGTTTACGACAAGAAGATAGATCCACAATGTCTTGATATCAAGTTGACTCAAACAATAATGCAACAGATTTACAATTCCCAACAAAGATAGATACATGTGTACTGCAGATATCAAAAGTCCAAGGATCGTCATTTCTCAATAAAAGCAGAATATAGTATATTCTCGATATAGCTTGAGAAAGCCATCCATTATAAAAACACTTCTGTCTGACAAATATAGTTTCCCTACTTGACAAATCACACACATTAATTCTTACATGACACCTAGTAACATCAGCAAATTAGATATCGTGGTACAAAGTTATGCAGTAATAGCACTTCCTAGGCAGTAAATGGTTCAAATTAGGGGAAATAGTATTCACTGAACAGTAATATGATGCTTTAAGAGTTTTCTTCATACACTATACAGGTTCATTATTCTTTTTGTCGACAAAGAAATAAATAAAAGAAATAAAGAAGTTCATGATATGGAAGTAAAAAAATATTTCAACATACCGAACTAAACAAGGTTCATTGCTATCTTTAACAATGCACTCTTGATCATACTTCTCTTTCTTCTTAGAAGGCCAAATGGACTTTACAAACTTAATCCCGGCACTTGTACTCTTGATTCCACAATATGGAGAATCTGTCTCAATCATCATCCTCTCAATAGGTGTCCCTCATAACATCCAGATTTTCAGTTGTCTTCAGAAAGCAACCATTTACACCTATTTAGGACCAAAAGGTATTCATGACCTCAATTTAAAGACCAAGATAAAGTGTTCAATATGTCCATTGTGACTAGCATTTAAAAATGAGCAGTTTATATCTAAGATGTAAAAGAGGAACTTTGTTCTCTTCTTTCGAACTTAGAAATAAAATAAAAAATCATAAAAATTATAAACACTGATGCAAAATTTCTTTGTTTGGAAAATGATTTGTTAATTCAATCAGAAACTCATTCTTATGGTGCTCAGTACTCAAGATTAAAATAACCAAGTAACCGGAGGTGTTGTTTAATGAGGGAATAGAATCGGTAAATTATAAAGGCTCTGAGATAGGTTAGACAAAAAATACCCCATTCCTGACCCTAAAAAGGTAAAATGTTCAAACCAAAATACCCTCTATGCAAAAGAATTAACTATCTGCTCAACCCCATGATTGCGATTGGGGTCATCTTATTCTCTCATAAAGCCACAATTTCCAAGTACCAAGGATGTAGGCTAATTTAGTCATAAATGCACTACACAATATTAGATAGAGGGTTATGAAATGATAATGCGCTTGGAGGGATTTTTAAATGACTACTTGAAAGAAGTCATTTTAAAAAGAAATCCTTTGTTTAGTGGTAATGCTTATGTAGGGTATTTTCAATCTCTCTAATCTAATGTTTCGTCGTGCATAACCATCAACCTTTAAATATTCATTTAGGCATATTAAATCTATGTTTCTTTTTCCACATTTGACAATGGATTCATACATTAAATTCAAAGAAATTCTACTCCTTAGAATGTTACAGAAAGCAACAGACATCATAAACTTTGCAGGGATTGACAGATTAGTATTAGAAACCATGCTATTTTGATAATATCTTCACCTATGTACATGTTGCTGATGGAAAGAAGTTTATCACGATCTTCTGCGCTACCAGTAAATGAATGGGCCACCCCACCGCTGAATCTGCGAAATAGTAGAGGCAAGTTTACAAGTCATGCACACAAGTACAGCACACTGCCATCATGTAGAAGTGAAAGACAGTCATAAAAATTCATTTAGTGCAGCAGAAGGCAAAAGGGGAAAAAAACAGGATCGAGCTAAACTTGAAGCTATTCTTTCCCTCGTTAACAGAAGTGATTATTCATCAGAAAACTAAAATGTCCAACTGGTATTTCAGTGGTATTTCAGTTGTCAAAATTGTAAGTTCAATCCAATTGTCCGGTTTATTCTGCATCCCCCGTTCTAGTAACTTTGGAATTTGAGGGTGGACAAAAATTTTAAAAATAAAAATAGTCATGACGTTAACCACCACATTTTGATTCTAGAAGTATGGTGATAAGCATTCTCACCTGCCGCTATTTCTCTCTACAATTTCACAGAAATCTGGAGCAGCTGCACGCATATGCAGAAACATGGGAAGCTTAGTGGTGTGTGCCAATTCAAACTGCTTCTCAGAATACCTGGAGTTCACAATAGAGTATAAGATGGAAAAGACAGAATGTATCATGTAATAAAATGAAAAGTAGAAGCGTGCAAGTGGAAACAGAGAATAAGAAAAAAACTACTTTTTCAGAAACGACGTACTTCTTTTGAATCTCTGCTGGGCAAAACTGAAGCCTGTCATAGTCCAGTCCACATTCACCAATTGCAACCACCTTCCAAGCACAAAAGAGAACGAAATAAGCAATACAAAATATATTGCTCCATGATATCAATATCTGAACAGACCAATCGTTCAAAGAAGTTTTAATGACTTGAAACCCTATAATGCACGCCTCATGTTCCTCCTGACATAGAGATGTTGGGTACGGGGCACACCTTTCCTTTCTCAATGCGCTCTTTGGCCAATAACAGAAGCGCCTGAAAATGCTTATCTGGATCCCCACTCTCTTCAAATTCCTAAACAGAATAGACAATGACCCTACCTCTCAAGCATCTCTAAACAAAACCGAAAATCAACAATATCAACTTCTTCCGCGAATAAAAGTAAGAAGTGAGAAAGAAAAAAGGGCAGACCTTGCATCTAGTGGGGTGCACACCAACAGTACAAAAAAGCCTTGCTGCAAAAAAATAAAAAATAAAAAAAATAAACCAAGAACAAACCCCAATTTGTTGCACAAGTCGACATTTTTAAAACTTGGCAATGACATTTATTCACAAAAATACAGTAACAAAACAGAGCAAGCGAAAAAAATCATCGGTTTCCGCAATTGTTAAAGCTTCCTTTGATTCCTCAAGTGATCCACCAGTGACCTACATTATCCATAAGCCTAATTCTAATTTCAGAGCGCATTAAACAACAACAATTACTAAACAATTCTAATTGAAAAGGAAAGAGAGTTACGATAATCCGGTCGACGCCGGCAGTCCAAGCCCTGCTCAAAACCGTGGCTATATCCGAGACATGGCACTGCTTTCCATTGTAGATTTCTCTGAACATTCCATCTGTATGAACACGTTCTTCAAAGTTTCAGGTCCCATAGTCGAATTTAAGAACAATGAAGTTTGGTTTTTGGTAAGATAAAAATGGCATGCCAAGTGTTGGATGAAATGCCAGAGAGACTAACCTGTGAAGTTGACGGCTATATCTGAATTGGGTATCAACGGGAACCGCAGAGAGAGACTTGTTAATTGCGTGTAAGAAGAATGAATTGCTGCAGAAAGAAGGGATTTTGGAAGAGATACTTGCCTATCATGCGGACTGTTGCCATGCCCAAAGCGGACTGCGAGAGGGAAAGGATCAATGTAAATAGGCAAAAGAAAAAAAAGAGAGAGATCGAAGCGGAACAGGATCAATGTATCACTTTGAGCTTTTGTTGTTTGTAAGGGAAGAAGTGGAATGATTTTCAGTGCGTTTTTGTAGTCTCGGGGCAAAATTTACCGATAAACATCTCTAATCTTAGACAATCATAAACAAAGAATGTTGTAGCAAGATAGTGAGAACTAGTTAGATTAACAGTGAAAACTTATCCAATCTATATGGGCATCCATACTTACAACTCTCCGCCCACGCATCATTGACTATTTGACTCGTTAAAACCTTGTTAGGAAAAATCCAGTATGAATTTTAAAATAATTTCATGTTTCTACACGTTAAAATTTAAGTAGCAAGGTATGCAATTATTTTTGTCATAATTAGACCAACGAAGTTAAAACCTTGCTACTCATATGACGTTTCGCATTTCTTTCTTTATTTTTTGACATAGATCTCTGTCAAAGGAATGAAACAACTGACCTAACCAAAACAAATCAAGTATATATGCTTACAATACAATATACATAGGCCTCCAAAAGCAAGGAAAAGAAATGGAGTGGAAAATAAGAACAAAAGTACACGTATTGACCGCAAACATAACCAAAAAAATACATATCTCAAGCTCAAAAGATAAAAACTAAAATCTAAAAATAATATGGTTATCGGACATGGCCTTGATTTCTAATTTAATATTTTAGGCAGTATTGAGGCCAATATAATCCCGATGATAATGAGCAAGATTATAATGCCATAACAAGTCCATTTACGTGTGTTTTTCTGTAAGAATCTAGCTTTCTGCAACTGCTGAGTGCCAGAATGCACAAATGAATTAGCTCTCTCCACGTGGCCCTGAATGTCGTCCAACTGTTCACCTTGAGCTTGCACGAGAACTGCCATGTCCATGAACACCTGGTGCAACTCGTTCAGATTTCTCTCCATGGCCTTCACACCATCATGTCTCTCTTGAATTTCTTGTATGGTGTCTAAAACTCTCCCTCTTCCTTGCTCTTGGATTGCCTTCTGTAAAAATGTCTCGCTCTCACCTACAAGCATGTATAATTGCTAGTTACACAAATTAGCAATTGATTCTATGAGCATCGATTACTACACCAACTAATTTTGCTCATGTTATTAAGATACGTATGTAAGATTCAAGGATGCTCAAGCGCTAATTAGTAACTGAATTAATACACTTTTAACCACTTATATGAATCACACTACAATATTTCTTATAATTTGAACCGATTAATTTTTAGGTCATTATTGAAATATCTTCCATGCCAAATTTTATTTCAAGCGTTTGACAAACCAAACTGACCCATGACTTAAAACAGGAAATCTCATTCCAAATGGTCGTATACTTTCATCAATCACAAATCTTGTAAGGATCACTTAAGTAAGTTTATTTGAGAGGTAGCCTTTTATGATGACCCACTGTACATTTATTTCAACAATTCAAATTGTCTAGTTTTAAGTCTTGCCTTAAAGATTGTCATAATCAGAAACCATATATATGATCATTGGACTAAAGTGTAGTCATCATTTTCGTGTTTTTTTGTAGCACAATGTCTCAATGGTTTCGAAGTTGTCTTTTTGTGCATTGAAGTGAATACATGAATTAAAATATTCACAGTTCCGATCGTGGAAAAAATTATAAAATCAACTCCACAAAATTCCCTCAAATGAATTTGTTTGAAGAATTCCTTGATGAAGAGGGTTATTTTCTTTCTTTGAAAAGTCGTTGTATATCCGATACATCATGTGACATTGGTGTCCCAAAATTCACCCGTATTGGAACATCTGTATCATTATTATGTCAATTCTAGATCAAAACCTTAAATGCATCCAACAACTAGTGTATATATTATATAGGTATTTTAATCAAAATAGTTTTTGAAATTGACATAATTCTTCACTTTGGTCATTGAGTTTTAAAACCGATAGAAGTTGTACCTGAGATTGTCCATTGTCCATCAATTGGTCATTCTGTGAAAAAATTCCATTAAATTGAAAAAACTACCAACTTAAGTAGAGGGGTTGATTTGACAAAAATATTCTCAATTTAATGGAGATTTTTACGAAAATACCAAAATGATTGACAATAGATAATCTCAGAGACAACTTCTATTGGTTTTAAATCTCAGATATCAAAATGAGAAGTTATGTCAATCTGAGATATCATTTTAACTTAAAAAGCTTATTATATGTGTCATAAATAATCGAATAGATCCCCCAATACCCTTCATCTCATCATTTTGGTATATATTTGTTGAGCTCAGTATTCAAACCTAGATTTACGCTGCCAAATCATTTGATTTCTTGATTATATTTGGCGAAGGTAACATTGCGGAACTACTATTTGTAATTCAAATATTTCACAGATGCTATATATGTTACCTGTAGAGATGAGAAGGTCTAGGGTTTTGTCGTCGGGGTTCTCTCCGGTGACCGTGAAGTACCTACGCTGAACGGTCTCTCTGTGCTCCGATGAGATCTTGTTCCTCAAGTCATTAAAGCTATCCATGGAATCCTTTAGCTTCTTCCTCAGCCCGTTGACCACGGACGTCCGCGTCCGGTCAGATGAGGACCCTGGACCACAACCAGGCAAGCTCCGGTTGGCAGCGTTGGACTTGTCCAACGCATCCAACTGTACCTTAAGAACCTTAGCGTTCTTGAGGGCGGTATGGACATCCGCGTCCATGCGGGTTCGGAGGTCCTTGACAGCCTTGGAGTTGTGGAGACTCTTGCTCTGCTCGTGTGCGCCTTGCAAGCTCTTATTGATCTTTTGGAGCTCATTGAGCTCGTTCTGGACCGACTCCACATCCTGGAAAAACTTGTTGAGTTCGTTGGACGTTGCAGTCATTTCGATGACATGGTGGTCCGGCGAGGCCTCGGAGAAGGAGCTAGAGAGCAGATCGTTCATTTTTCCGATACCTTAATTTGCTGTAAGATCATAAACTCAGAAGTCAAAAGTTAACCTTACCTCTCTGAGTTTCTGTGACTCAAAATTTATGGTTTAGATACATGTTATACACAGAGAAGTGCTTTGGCAGTCTTTCTTGACTTGTAGTTCAAGTCTTGGCCGCGTTTCAAGTTTTCAACTTCCAACTTTGAAAGGTTCAAACATCATCCCCAAGTACCAAGTGGATTCCTAACTCCTGTGTACGTAGCAGCCGAGGACCATGTTTTTTTCCAACCTTCTGGTATCTATTTGGAGAAATGTAGGACCACTTTAATTTGTAGACTAGTGAGAATACAGGCCCTTTATTGGATCCATTCTATATCGAACTTCAACGATCTGTTTGTATGTGTTATGTGTACCAGTTGGGATGAATTATTTACTAATTCCATGTTTATAACTAGACCGGCATCTTCTAATAATTTAAAGGTGTATCTTAATAACTTTGGTTGACAAAGAACATAGTAATAAAAATTGGTTTTAATATGGATAGTACATGCGTCCCCCTCTATATGGGAGAATAAGGAAGAAAGTCATGGTTTCACAACTAATTAATTGGCAATATGATAAGTAATTCAATTACTTATGACTGTTAGGCTTCACACATTGGACAACCTACTATGATACCATTAAAAAATTGAGGTTCCACCATAAAACTAACTAGCAATATGGGAAGTGGTCCAATCACTTCTAAGCACATGCAAAGTTTATTTTTCCTCAAATATGGGATTCACTCTCAACAAATATACATAACATATTTTGACATTATTAATTTCATAATCAGTTTAGTTTCTTAATCATCATTCATCCCTAAAAAAAAAAAAAAATCATTCAAATTGAAAATCGTTTAGTCATCCTAGAACAAATCGATGGTTTAATTACTAATAACATAGTAACTCGACGGTCTAATGGTATTCATGTTCGCTTAGAAGTGAGAGGTTTTAGATTCGAATCTTGTGGATGACGAATTCGATACCAAATTAGGCTGCTCATTGTGTGGCTTAGTCGAACTTCCCTTTCCTTAGTATAAAAATATCGATATACTAAAAAAAAAAATACTAAATAACATATAAACGGTATGAGCCGGGCTTAAGTCGTTTTCTTGAAGCCCCTAGTAATAACCATTGCTGACGTCTAACATTTATTAATATTTGGTACCACAAAATTATGAATTAAATCTCAATTCTCCTATGGGATCCCTTCTCCTATCCATCAGAGAAAAAAATGAAAAGAAAAAAAAAAAGTTATATGGGTTGAAGAGTATTTATATGGTTGATAATTGTCTAGCTGCACTAGGACGTTTTGTTATTGGTATTCAGAAATGTGTTGATCAATATCCAACTGCCCCTTCAATATTCATCCGCACCTTGATCACCAGGCTTCTACAATATCTCTATATAATTATCAACGGCAGACTGTTCAGCTAAGAATATCCTTGAAGCGGATTGAAATCCTCAGGTTTTTATCGAGACCCATTATGCACCCTCTTCAAAAAAAATAAAAAAAAAAATCATTATTTTTGGGACAATAAAAATAGTGCATGTCAATATTGTGGATTAATAGCTAGTATTTATCTTTATTTATAAGTGAATCGTCTTGTATTTAAATTTTGTAAAAGATGAACTTGAAAAATACTAGTTTATTTATCCAAAATTGAAGAGTGTGAAAACTGTAAACAGAACAATACGACGGCAAAAAGAAAATAAGGAGGTTATTAGAGCAATAATCATTGAATGTTAGCTCAAATAGAGTTTTGATTCATGAACTAAGAATCCGTGAGTATTGATCCATAAACTAAAAATCCGTGAATGATTCTTGAATGTGTTATAAGGTGGATCAGTGATACTTTTGATCAACTTCATTAGAATTTCTATCCAAAATAAAAAGTATAAAAAACCAAAAAATAGATGAAAAGATTTACGGAACTAACAAAACTAATCATTACTCTACATTATAACAAAGTCAAATACAAATACTCACGAAATTTTGATTCAAAGACTGACACTCCAATTAAACCAAAATTCAAGGAGTATTATTCCAATTTTCTCGAATATAAAAGGATAGAAGAAGGTAAGCAATGAACTCCACATGATAGTTTGTTTTTTTTTTTTTTTCTTTTTTTTTTCTTTTTTTTTGACAAAACAATATTTTAATTTACTTAAAATAAAATTTAAACTTAAGTGCGAGCAAGAAACACAATCTAATGAAATTAAATATACCTCTATTAAAAAATAAAATCAATGCGCAAAAATGTAACACAAAAACAATAGGAATGTGGCGTAAGAACAAAATCACAACACTCTCTCTCCCTCTCCTCCTACGCTGGCGGCGGCGGAGCGGCGGGCGTCGGATTATTGCTACTACTATTGTCGTTATTGCCACCGCCATTGCCCCAATTCCACGGCTTCAAGCTGAGGATCACGATCAGAATAATCACGAGCAGCAGAATAATGGCGTAGCAAGTCCACTTGCGTGTGTTCTTCTGGGAGGCCCTGGCCTTGGTGAGCTGCTGTGTGCCTCCGCTGACGAACGAGTTGGCTCTCATGACGTGGTTTTCGATGTCGTCGATCTGCTCCCCCTGCGCCTGCACCAGCACCGCCATGTCCAGGAACACCTGGTGCAGCTCCTGCAGGTTCCTCTCCATGTCCTTTACGGCGTCGTGTCGCTCCTGGATCTCCTGGATCGTGTCGAGGACTTGGCCCCTCCCTTGCTCCTGTATTGCCTTCTGCAGAAACGTTTCGCTCTCTCCTGCAACAATCATGCTTAATTTGATTAATCCATTACCTCATTAAGCACTAAAATTGGAGGGAGCATTAGGGTTTTCGCCATTACCGGTGGAGATGAGGAGGTCTAAGGTCTTCTCGTCGGGATTTTCGCCGGAGACGGTGTAGTACCTCCGCTGTACGGTCTCACGGTACTCGGATGAGATCTTCTGCCTGAGAGCGTTGAAGCTGTCCATGGAGTCCTTGAGCTTCTTCCGGAGGCCGTTGACGACTGAGATCCGAGTCCGGTCCGAGGACGACCCCGGCCCGCAGTTCGGAAGACTCCGGTTAGCGGCGTTCGACCTGTCGAGCGCCTCCAGGCGGACCTTGAGCACCTTGGCCTTCTTGAGGGCGAGGGTGACGTCAGCGTCCATGCGGGATCGGAGGTCCTTGACGGCGGTGGCGTTGTGGAGCGTCTTGCTCTGCTCGTGGGAGGACTGGAGGCTGAAGTAGACGCGCTCGAGCTCCTTGAGCTCGTCCTTGACGGACTCGACGTCGGCGAAGAACTTGTCGAGGTTGACTCCGGCGGCGCCCGACCCTGCCGTCGACCCCATCTCGATGACGTGATCGTCGCGCCGCGGCGACTGCTCCTCGCTCCGGAACCGCGAGAAGGAGCCGGAGAACAAATCGTTCATGATTTTTGCGAGTTTCGTGTATTTGAAACCGAAATCGGAGCCAAAATCCGATCGGAATGGATAAGAAAAATGGGGAATTTGGGAGGAAATTGGAGATATGATATTTTGGAGAGGGGGTATGAAGTATGAAGAGGAAGGTGGGGCGGTTTAATTAGTCAACGAGGACTCTCAGGCGGGATGTGGATTTTGGTGCGAAAAACGAAAGAGGCGGTTTCTTTCTTTTTTTGTGAGTGGGCCAGCTGTCAATGTAGAGAGAGAAAGACGATGAGAGAGAGAGAGAGCTTAATCCTCAATCCTCTGTGTTAGTTAATATGCAGCCATTTGGCCTAATTACGCGTGAGGGCAGAGGGGAAACTGGGAAAATTGGAAATTAGGAAATTTAATGATTGAATAATTAAGTTGGAAAACGAGTTAAAAGAAAAACATGGGACTTGGTCGCGTGTTATTTGGGGCTTTGTCTTCTTCTTCTAAGCTGTTTCGCATTTTAATGTTGCCATATGGCTGCTAACAACGTAATGAATGAGATCGAATTTTCTGCCCTCCACATGAGCGTGGTGTTTCTATGGACTCGATAAGTAATTGACGAGTATTTAATATCTTAAATTTTTTAATTTATCATCATAAAAATAACATGTGTTAAATACTTATTAGGGCTATAAAGAGATCGCACATATTTTGAATGCAAAAGATTTAATCTCGTCATAAATCGGATAAAAGAGACTTGTTTACACACAAAAAGTGGAAGATATCTCAAAAGGATCGAAAGCAATAATGCATTGTCATGTTTGAAATATTAAGAGCAATTAAAATTCTATTTTGAAGAGTAAACTTTTAAAAATGTATCTCCGAGAAATACGGTAAAAGACTCTTTATTATAAATATTTAAAAATAAAAACAATTACTCTTTAAATTTAGAAAAGAAAGAGAATGAATGAAGAAGACGACGATGGCTTGATCATGGTTGTCAAGCAAAACCCAGAAAAGAAACAACGAGACAAAGTACCCTAGAATTCGACGAATTAGATAAGTTGGTCTTTGACTAGTTGATCGAACATTGTCTGAATTGTTAGATTGAATCAAGTAGGGTTGTATCTATTTGTCCGATTATCCGGTTCAAGTTTTCCGAACCAGGAAACCTTCCTCCACTTGTATAGTTCCATCCAACCTTTTGGAAATGTTCAGATTTCGAAATTTTCAAACATGAATTTCCATTCCAACTAGCACCCCACTAAAAATCCATTGTATAGTAATGACTCGTGAAAACAAAAGAGTACATCATAAATCGGAATCTAATCCCTCAAGTATTTTGATTACGATTACGTAAAGGTGCCATAAAAATTACATCTTGCCAATCGAGTCTCAACCTGCATTGCAAGACAATTTGACAAACATTTCCATGTGCTTAAAATTATCATTGCAATGTTAACTCAATTTACAATTTCCCGTGAACGTAGAGATCATACTATATACTTGTCACAACTGAAATCAGATTTTCCTCTATAATTCTTCCATAAAGATTAAAGAATATGAAACAAAAGACAGTTGCAAGGCTAAGGAATCCTATATCTCTCTCTCCCAACCCTAACAATCATCTCAATCTCGACAATCTTTTTCGCTTACGGTTCTTTTTCCTTGCTGCGGTGCTCCTTGGATCGTTGGACGCGGAAGGAAGAGTCAGATTAGTCAATGGCTTTCCGAAACTGGTTCTGCCTTTCTTCGAAACCCACTGCAGCGGCAGATTGTTTACCACCGTGCGAATGTCATTAGCACTACTCACTTCCACAAGATTTCGTATTTGATCAAGCATCTGCATTGTCCAGGCCATTGAGTGATCTAGAGCAATCGAATCATCCATTGGTTTCTTCAAAAGGTTCATCAAGACATCTTTGAATGACTGAGAAGACATGGAAGGCTGATAACCTTGGCGACTTTCGCAGATCATGTTGACTTTGATGACATGCTTGCAAAGGTTCCCTTGCATTGACCACGCACAATCGCAAAAGGAAAACTCTGATCCGGGATTCCACACTAGATGCATGGTGCCGCTGTCCTTCTGGCTCAAAACCTTGGCAAAGAGGTGGTCTTTATCATCTAAGGAAACTGCAGAATCCGGAATTTGCAGTGCCCTGTGCCATGACGTAGAAGCAATATATTCCTCCTTAACATTTTGGAAAGCATCACATTCATCTGCATAGCGGTCAAGCCAGTAGCTTGAATGCAGCTCGGTGGTTAGCTTGTGCACTAACCAATCAACTCTCTGGAGCGCTCCAAGATGTGAATCATCGAACAATTTCACTTTCATCTTGATGTGATATGCTTCAATGGCACCAGATGCTTCTTGGCTTGCAAGCGGAAGACTCCTCATTGTTGAAAGCCACATTTCTGTTAACAAGAAACAACATAGTTTCATGCAAAACTTGTAAGACCATTAAACATGATGTGTCCAGGAATGTGCATCAGTGTGTGTCAGAGTGAGTGAGAGAGAGAGAGAGAGATCTAACCAATCTTTGGTACCCAAGACTGCTTAAAGTATTCCATAAATGCAGTCTGATCAACAAAATCTTGTGTTAGTTCTTCTAAGGCAACCAGGGTATCACTTCCATCCCAAATGCTATACGCAATATTACCCAGACGTTTAAAAATTTCACGCTGAACTTCAATGTTATTGCATTTCTTTACAATATTCCTCAGCCATGATCTACGAACACGCCAAAGGGAAAATAGGACGGGACAACAGAAAATATCTCTGAAAGACCATGAAATGTGTTATTAGAATGCACAATATTCTAAGTCCAGATAAATTTAATGCAGAGAATTACAGAGACAGAGCATCCTGCCTGATGGGATCAATCTCAGCTGCTGCATCATCAATTAAGAAACCATTGATCTTCCATCCGGGCTCAACACTACGAGCTCGATCAAGTAGAGCTTTCATCCATTTAGACACATCTGGCTTTGCAAAGCTACGCGTGATGACCCATGCGACAGGGAGTGCATGTTGTCTTGAGTCAAAGACAAGAAGTGTACACAAAGGATACTGCCATTTCAAACACGTATAAATAAATATCTACTTTCTATGCACATTCCCTAAATCTACAAAAATATACATTCACGAATCATTTCATGACTCAGTAACTCATATATTCCAAAATGAACCCTGTATTTAATGGATATGTGATGGAAAAGAAAAGTCAACATGATAACAAGATAACTACCCGCAAGAGTTTTTCGTTTATTACGATTCATTCTCTAGGAAACAAGTCCTACTAAACCTAGAAATAAGGAAAGAAATCTTATAGCTCACTAAAGGGTTAGTCAGTTCACAAGCTTGTACAAAAAGCATTAATGATTTGGTTACCTTAAGTCTCTTTATGCCAAATGTTGAATCAGCTGCAATGAGACTGCGGTGGCCAAAACGAATCATTTGTTGCAGCTGCCACTCCGTTTGAATCCCCAGAAGGAAAGGATCTTTCTCTGAAGTATCCTGATAAATGAATATGGATTTTTTGTTGCGTTCAACCCACATTCGGATGCTAGCTTGATCATCAAGATCCAATTCATGGGTAGATCGCTTAATAATCATCCCAAGTTTATGGACATACTGGGAAGCAAGGCTATTTACTTTTGCATTCGAACCACAATACCGCTGAATCCCTTCAATGTGCTTCTCTAGTACATTTTCTTCAGGAATGCCAAGGTAGATCATAGACATTGTTTGCTGTTGAATCTCATTACAGATATATGGAATTTTATTGGCTCCCGGGCCAATCGCATCTCTGTCAAGTGGGCCATGGCAAACAAAACCAGATTTGTTCACATGGCGCCTCTCATGATATATAATTAGTGCAAGTGATGGGCGTGCATACAAACGCTTCACTACAAAATTGCATGTACAGCCCCGCATGGATTGAGGTCTAGCTGCACGGTTGCGGGTGTTGAGTCGATATTTTCTGCTAGGCAAAATACCCCCTCCTTCCCCATAATTTTCAGGACCGAAAGAACACCAATACCTTCAACAAGAAAGAATGAACAATTAACAACTGTAGTGCCTAAAATAAGAAAATAGCGGTGAATATAAAATAGAGAGAGATTTTTTTTTTTTTTTTTTTGGGGGGTTGGTCCATCCAAAAATTTGCTGCTCATATGACCCACAACATTAAAATTGGTAATCTCAAAGTCACCTGAGCAGAAAACTCTCAATGTTGTCCTCATACACCTGATTTATGTTGGTTAAATCAAGACAGATCAAAATTAAAAGTAAAAGAACATGCACATGCAGATTAATTCTTTCAGAATGCATTAATAACGAATTAGAACCAGATATTAGATAAGCTGGAAACTCAAAGTGTTGAACTCACTAAAGCAGACTTTACCAGAACAACACTATCTTTTGAATGATTCGTGGAAAAGTAAGCTTTTTGGTCCTCCAGAAGAAGATAATAGAAGAACAATGAGGTGGTATGGTTTAAGAATTTCTTTACTCACAGCTTATATTCCAAATACTCATCATCCTTGTATTCCGTAAAGATGCCCATCTTTCTTCTTCTTCCCCTTTCAATATGAAATCTTGTTGGGCACTCTAAATTTGAGCCTTCTCCAATTATAAAGTCATCCACTCGGTCATAAGGAATGAGGGCTGCATCATCATGGTTCTCGGTAGTGCCAAATTTGGTCCAAGTCAAATCAGCAGAGGAGAAATCCTCCTCCGGTGGATCTTGAACTGGAAGATCGTTTATAGATTCAACAATAGCCATAGGGTTGTAGATCCGTAACGCAATATTTAGCACCAAACCAGCTCAACAATTAGCAGCACATCTGCAAATACAGTAAACACAATCCCTTTAATTAGCAACAAAATATCGTAAACACGTCAAATCAAGAAGTTGCATATATAGTTTCATGGTTGTTAAACTTGGAACTCTACTTCGGACATGTAGCTAGTTAAATCAGTGTCACAATAATAATATTCTTATAATCTACATAGAAGAAAGTACAAAATATAAGTATACAATAAATACTCTAAAGTATATGTATGGAGTCTAATGCATAATTTAATAGTCACACAATCCGAATATTTATAAACTAAAATAGAAAAACAGAACAACTAGGCTTTTGGACTAGTGGACCAAGAGAGCAAAAGTATTAGCATATGAAACAGAGAAAAACCCAAAAGAATATTTACAGTTAAAGAAAAGGCCAAAAGATAGAAGTCAGAGAGAGTTATCACATAGACAGAAAAGGCAGGACATGATTTCAGCATGTGTACAACTTTCTACAACCCTAGAGGTTTCACTTGTTTTGTGAAAACGAAATCAGTGCTCGGAATCCAGAAAAGTAAAATGATATCCATTATTGCTTCACCTACTAAAATTTTTAAAACCTCATTTACTCACTAATACAAAAGATGGTGTTTCCAAAGATGGAACTGCGAAAATCATTGATGCTAATGATCTCAGCTACACTAACTATATTCCTATCAAATAAGCATTTCCTACAAATTACAAATCCAAATTTCGGGCTGGCCTTAGCTGGAACTTCCCACTAAACCCTACTAACAAACCACCAACAAAATTCAATGCTTCTCTCAGTAAGTCAGATTATTACACACCCCAAGCAACCATTTTCTCCCATCTCTATTAGACTACACAGTCGGACCAATAAACCCCTATAACACCATGTTCAAGCAACAAAAATTTACAAAAAACACCATAGTAACCTTAAACCGAAAGAAAAACAAAAAGAAAACCGCGATGACCCAAAAAAATGAAAATAAAATAAATAAACTTAAATTGGAAGACAATTCAGTTGCGTTCCTTTGGTGCTTCACATGGAACAACAATGCCCGCTGGCCGAAAAGAGCAGATTTCATACAAAAATACTAATAAATTTGAAGGAACCCAGAAACAAAAAATTGCAGGAAGAACTTAACTATTTAGCTTTACTCCTTAGGTCAGTTCATAAAACCCTAAATGGTCGAAAGCCAATTTCTTTCCACTTGTAATCTCAGCCCAGAACAAAACTTCATTCAGTCAAGAACATTCCTTTACATGTATTCCTGGTGTTCAACTTCAATTTATATTTTGATGAAAACCCAGAAACCCTTTTACGTATATTACTACTGATTACCCTAACTATGTATCACAGCACCCAGAAACTCTGATTACACAGAAACCCATAAACCCTGATTACCCAGAAACCAATAAACCTTGATTACCCTATACTATTTATCACCCCAGCACCAATTCAAAGAAGCCTTTGAAGAATTGGTGCCCCATTTTCGCTAACCAATTAATAAAACTTAAACCCAAAAAGCTATTGAGACTACGAAGATCAAAGAAACCCAAATCTTCCAATTATCCAGTTCAATATTTCAATTTCCCAACTAAAAAAATGTTGAAATAAGCAGATAGAGGTTGACAGAGAAGGAAATTTACCTTCTTGTTGGTGAAGAGTGCTCGAACCAGATGAGAGGGAGAGTTCTCGAACGGACTGGACTGGAGGGGAGCGGCGACAGAGATATGGAGAGGGCGCTGTGGAAATGAACGGCTAAACAGACGGGGCAGGATTGTCAAGTTCCATTAATTGTTATTTTTCATCTTTTATTTATGAAATTAAAAAAAAATGTTTTTGGAGAAACATTTGCTTTCCGTTGTTTTTGACTTATAATTTTAAAAAAATTAAATTGTTAAATAATTTTCGTAATCACGAACCGCACTTAGTGGTTTGAGTTGCGACTGTTAAGAATAAAATATTTAAAGTTTGTTAAAAGCGAGAGTTGTTAGAGATAAAAAGTAAAACTGAATAGCTTGCTAATTTAACAAAAGATTTAGCGTTAGTCTTGGAAATGTTCTAATTGCGTTATTGGCTTATGAAATCGCAAATATCATACCCGGCATAAGCACTTCATCGGCTTTATACACCCATATGGCAACATTTCTCCTCACAAAGAAAAATACACGTTACACAAATATTTTTACAACTCCTAATGTTACAAAAAGGAAGAGTTTACGGAGATTACCAATGGAAAATAAATAATTTCCGCCCGCTACCTTTTTCTTTCTGCACATGTGTGTTTTTTCTTATCTTTTGATTCTCTTTTGATGGCCAGGACAATTATCGTGCAGAAGAGAAAATGAGCAGAATGCACAATTCACGGTGCTCGTCCATCGCTTAATATCTCGTTCGGGAAATCTCAAGTACATAATCGAAACATAAAGAGACGAATTGTTTCTACTCAAAAAATGAACAATCATTCATGTATATTAATTTCTGAATACACCCCTAAAAATTCACTGCTCTTATTATTCAGAGAGCAAAAAACAATTTGATATCATCTTTGTAAATCTCCTAACCCTTTCATAATTCCTACTGTGCTAACACAAAAACAAAAATGAAAATACAAGAGATACATCGCGATCGTATAATAATTTACGGGCCAAAGATACAAAACACAGTACACTCGTCGTTATGGAGGACGTAGAAACGAAAGGAAATAATTAATCAGACTGGAGTACAGTAAGGTAATACGGATATCCCTGGCACGTCCCAGAGGACGACCTATCCCGATTTTCTTGATCATTAGAAAGTAAAAGATTCCAATGCAAAACATAGCTCGACAGATCATATGTCCCGGGAGAGAATACACAAACTTGAAGAGGAATTTCAGTTCTTGACATGGGATCAAGATGGACTCTAGTAGAGCTTGACCCGGACCAAATAAATGGGGAGACGCTCTCCACGGGAATTGACTTACTGGCCCGGGATCCAAGGACATCGGAAGTCACTTTGATGTCAGTCACTGGTGAGAGGTCATGCCATCCATCTTGGTCGCCAGAAGACGTGGCAGGTTGAACTGGAGTTGCATCACTTAAATGATCACTAGTACTGGAGTCCGAGGTGTTTATGCGTACAGATGCAACTACATCCGATGTGTTGCATATAGTCATGCTAAGATTTATTTCACAAAAAGAAGCAGAGAAGTTATGGTATAAGGTTCGAGGTCCGTCCACTAGCCATGATAAAGGACTTGTGGTCGCAGTACTGTAAATTAAACGCCAAAATAGATGTCAGCGTAACATAATATTAAAACAAGAAACTACAAAGTTAAAGTAAAGAAAGCGAGAAAAGATTCATCTTGAAACAAAACTTACCTGCAGTGACATGCATGATGAGAAAAAAGACGCGGTGGCTCAGAAACCTCAGGATTAATGTCATTCTGCCGGGAAATCAATATGAAGTCAACCGGATTCGTGTCTCCCTAATCCATCCAAAAAGAAACGGGTCAATATGAAAATAATGCTGAGAAGCATCAACAGTGCACAAAAGCATAAGCTACTGGGCCATGACTTGTATATGTTCCGATGCATAAAATTTAGTTTCCCCTTCAAGACATGGTGATTTACAAGTCAAAACAACCAAATGAAAGCAATGCGATGAGTAATAGTGAACCAAAAAAGATGGTTATATAGAGCAAGAATATATCAACCTTATTTAAAACTTCCTGGTACAGTCTTTCAGAGAGGTGGAAATCTGCCAGAGGAGAGCTAGCTATATCAAAACGTGGTCCATTATTGCCCTGAGTACCCAATCTCAAATGAGTTCCCTGAAGTCGGGGATGGGAAGATTTCTCGTCTTCAGAAGTTGATGACTTGCCACGACTCTGAATCCAAAATTTCATTCATTAGAAGGAGAGAGGGGTGGGGTAGGGTAGGGGTGGAGAAATTCTGTAAAAAGATAGGACCACAGTTTTAGCTTCTTCACAAACCTTGAGCCTGAAGAAGCATGACAATGCTTGATGAGGTGTTAAAGATTGTGAAGGAAAGATGGCATCAACGGGTTGAAGTAGTGAGATTTCCCATTGGTTCCCAACAGATGACAACTGATGAATTTGGAAACTTTCAGAGCTTGTCTTGTTGACAACATCCATGCGCACAAGAAACTCTTGCAATCTTGATGGACAAGGACTGATAAGGAATGACACGTCCAATGACGGCAATACCTGTGAAAATGAATGTTAATATTGATCATTGATATATTCAAATCAATATATTTGAAGGTACTTCTTAGAAAAGTGAGTCAAATCAAGAAACTTTCACAATTGACAATGATCCACACACCTGCAAATTGTAATGCATGCGTAAAGTGCGAAATCTCATGGTGCTTGAAATATCACTCATCTCATAATATATTGTTATGTACAAGGAAATGTTCCCAGGAACAGCTGCCCGAAACCAAAGAGGCCACGATAATGGTGTTTCCCCTTGAATAATAGTGTCCTGAAGTACAGAAAAACATAAACATTAAACACTATAAGACCAGAAACTGGAAAATTACAGCTTCATAACAAACCATATAAAGATACAAATCGGGAGAATTTGGATGCTGACCTCAGGAAATAGAAACAGGGCATGAGAAACATCATTAAGGTTAGCATGTTCAGCAGACTGATCAGAACTTTTCTTTTCTAAGCAAGCAGGAAACTCCAAGTTCAAACTTTCTCGCTTTCCAAGATTCAAGAATCTAGGATGACTAATCTTCATTTTCAAATTCTGCAAGAATATCAGGCCATAACATATAAGCACATTAAACATATTGTATGCATCAATTTACATGGTTAGTCCCTGCCTGACATAAAGGAAAGCTTGGGCTATATCTACTGTTCAAGACCATGAATTAACAGTGCATAAGCATTAGCTCATGCAATGGCATTGAGTACATGACAATCCTGTATGGCAAAGTGATCAGGCAAAGTTCAAGCCAACTACCTATACTACATCCTTAACAATAAATAGCAAATAAACATTTCATAAAAGTTAATACAATGCAAGATACATTCACAAAAACATACACGAGTAAACCAACTACCTGATTATACAGTGAGACCATAAGTAAGTGCAAATGACCATACCTTCACAGCAAATTCAGATTTGTTCTTCAACTCCAACACAAGATGCCGTAAATCTCCTGTATATGCCCTTTTAGGTAGTGGATGAATGACACCCTCAAGCTTTGGTACACTCTGACACAGGAAAGAAGATAGTTAGAAGAAATGGATGCCCAAAGATGGTCATTGCAGAATTCTGAAAGTGGAAAGAATAGGAGATGGGAGCAAGCACCTTAACAACTACAAACTTTAAATTATCACAATGAGGATGCTTCGCCTTCTGTATTCGGTTTCTGCTTATCTTCTTCATGGGGTTAGTGTCAAATTTATGGAAGCCAACAACAGAGCCTGACAATTTCCACTTTACACCAACAATCTGTAAAATGCCTTCTACTCTAGGAGTAACCGTTAGTTGCACCTGAAAGGAACAGAAACTGACAATAAGCAGAATTCAAGAAGTATAATAATGAATTTGTGAACAAGATATGTTTATAAAATGTGGCATGGGAAATAAGTTTGACTATACTTTTCAAACAGAAAGGATAACCACAGACATGTAAAATAGATCTCAAATAAGAAATAATGTCTTTGAAAAAATAAACAACTGAAGTTGGCACAATGCACACAGGAAGTACACAGGAAAAAAAAAAAAAAAAAGAAAGGAAGAAAAGACATTTAACGACATATATTAACAATTCAGCTCTATTTTTCTATCAGTACAAAGTTTCATATCAAGTTAGGAATGAGAAGTATAAAAACATTTATTAAATTTTAGTAGCATAACCACCTAGTTTTGTCAGTTTCAATCACAAGCGACTTTCTATCATAAGCATGGATCAAGCAGATGCAAATTAATTCATACTCCAATGACTCCATAGACTAAGAAACATCAAAATATTTCTAGTACTCTGTGATTCTAAAATTTTGCAAAAGGAAAGTCATAATTACTTCAAATTTATGGATGATCTTATTACACTTCATTCTGCAATACTTTAACAACTCAAATGAAGTACTCACCACAATTGTTTCACCTCCTGCTAATGAAAAGTCCACATCAGACAAAGAAAATAAAGAACTCTCAAAGTTCACATCCCTGCAAAAATTAAGTATGCAAACATGATAAGAACCGAGATAGGGATATTGATATAGACAAGTACAGAATGTTTTCAAGGCCAAAGCGTAATTATCAAAGCATTTAAGAGTAAGCATTACGGACACAAAGTTCTACAACAAGAATTATACACTGGTTATGGTTAAGCCCCAAATAGGCTGGCTTATTAAGCCTAAAATCCAGTAAAATCATGCAATAGTGAAGCCCACAAGCACCACTATAAGGCCCAAACTTAGAAAAGCAAAAACTCATTTTACAAACACAACAAACTGGTCCATATTAAAAACTAATAAAAAATAAAAATCAACTAGTTGTGTAGTATAAAGGCATGCAGGCAGCCATATGAATGATAATATTACTACAGGTTGATACAAGTCTTGCCAAAAAGAGAAGAGGAATGGAAACATGAGATTTCTCTCCAAAGGAACTCCTCAAACTTTCAGTGATTGTCTTGATTGAGACCTTACAGAGTCATTAAAAGATAACTTTGGCTAGTAAGTATTCCAAGAAAAAAGAAAAACTATCAATCCATCAACAAAACAGCTCATGCCCAGTAATGCAAGAGAAGTCATTGATAAGATGCTAGTAGTGGCCCAAAGGCATTTTAGAGTCGCATTGCACTGAGTACCTCACCAATGCCTTTGACAATACTCAAAGCAATTCTAAACAGCCATGTACACACCTATGAATTAAACTAGCAGATTCTCCATCCTGAATCTCCACTAACGAGCTACTTGCATCTGCATCATCACAAACTGATCAGCCAATGATTGTGACATGTTCTTGCCAATAATCAACTTGAAGAGTTAAATTGTGTTTCTGTGGGGTAGTTACCGGATTTCATTTCATCAGAGACAGCAGAAAGCTCGCATAATAGGGAAACACTAGACAAAGGGAGGGGGATTTGCAACGGATTTTTTAATTCAATATCAACCCTGACAGCTTCTGCATATGGTAATGAAGAACAAAATTTCAAGAAATGTATATCAAGTTATCAACTGAGCGTATAATAACCCTACAACATACTCTGTCTTCAATATCAATGAAAAGAAGGATGTGCATTAATCCTTAGAAGGATGCAATTTAATATATAAAGTACTAATCATGCAACTTCATATATTGTTCGTGTTCATACCTCCTGCAACACAAACATTTGACTCTTTGTACTTCTTTGGGATAAGCTTTGATTGTAACTCCAACCAATTAGTTCTGGCGGTGGACAAATTTGGAATCATTTCCTCCTCTAAGGAGACCCATATTCTTTCCTTGACACTTGCCTGGAATGTTTAGAAACACAACAATGCCAATTACAAGCCAGTCTAAACCACCTTAAAGAAACATTCAAGAAAGTCCATGAGAAAGAAAAGCTTCTCATCAGCATCACACATAAGTTAAAAGGAATACAATAGGTATGATCGCATTATCGGCGGCTGTGATCAAAACACAAATTACGTGAGTTTTCATGAGTAATTCATGCTCATTAATACATCATACTATGTTTACCACATTGAATTTTCTACACAGCACTCTCAAAATTCTTTTCTTGAAGTTCCCAAAATATCAGTACACAATTTGGTAAGGCTACAAAACAGAATATGTCCATAAAGAATAAACAGTTAATTTGTAAATCATTAATTTACCCAATCATATTGTGCTGTACATAGTGGCAATCTCTACACTTAACAATTTGTAACCTCATTCAAAAACTTTATGCACCCTGGGAATGTATGCATTAACATGGAAAGCCCCTCGAGGTTTACAAGAGCAGGCATATTTCTAACTACTTCTGTTCCACTGAAATGTTGTAACAAAATTACTGAAACAGCAACATCCATATATTTTTTTCATAAGGGAGTGCAACCCTTATTTCCAATAAGAACACCATCCTCATATTCTACAACTAAACTTACCAGCCTACTAATAGCTCCATCAAATGAGAGAAAGAAATAATAAAATTAGGAGGAAGTCGTCATTGAAAAAACAAGGAAACAGAGAGAAAAGGAGGAGGATTGAATAGAACATTTATAACATAGAAAGGGAATACAACTTACAGCTGCAGATGATGCATAGGTCCGATGATCCTCAAAAATTACCCTAAGAGATGAAATATTGATCTCCGGCAATTGAAGCTTTGATACTTCAAATGTTTTCCCTGTTTTCTATATAATCCAAGAGAAACCTCAGTTAGTTTGCAGCAAAACCTAGCTGAAGTCATGTAGATTGCTTAAAAGCTTTTTAAGAAATTTTAATTGTTTAATCTAAAAAATATAATGTAAGCAAAAAGTGCAAAAAATAAAAGGGTGCCTTAACAGTCTACTAATTTTTGCTCCAGAAGTTGCTAAAACTTCCATAGCAATTTGAATATGTCAGTGGATGCCCAGAGGGCCTGAGAAGTTATTATGTTTCCTGTCAGGATCATATTTAACTTTACAGACTCTGTGGGTGGAGAGAATCACCTAACATTGTAGCCCACCCTAGGTGGGGATAAGAAAAAAAGTCGTACACATGCTTTCAAAGAACTAAAAATATGACATTAAAGTTAAACTCATTTTGAATGCAGGGTGATGAAAGTAAAATGTCAAAGCCAAACCAGATTATACCTTGAGATCTGAAATGAAAGTTAATATTTCCTTCTTTTTTTTTCGAGCAAATGCAAATTACTTTTAAGGACCTTGCACTTTTTCCTTCTCCTCAATCAAGCATAGAATACAAAGGGTACTAGTGCTGACCTGAACAATTTGAAGGAAGTCTCTCAGGAATAACTCCTGCGTTTTCTTGGACTGATGACCACAAGCCAGGACCTCCATCACATGATTTGCAGCCAAATCATATAGCCCAAGAAGAGCATACCACCTAAATCACAGAAATTGTATGAAAAAACGCTACAGATTGTAAGAAAAGAAGCTGGCATACAAAACTACATACAAATTAAAGCCGCATCTAAGTCCATATAACTTACTGTCCAATATGGAAATGAACATGGTCTTTGATATGGCTCCACGTAGTTCCTGTATACACAGACATGGCACCTCTATATGTGCGAATTGCATGTTTGACCTGGATGGCTCAAGGCAAGAAATCTTTTTCAAAAGATGCAGCATTTATTAAGTTAAGTTGAACAACCTAAAGAATAGCTACCTGATCAGATTTCTTGTAACGGTCACCAGAAAGAACAAGATGAAATCCATATTTGTGCAACATAGGTGGTCTAGACAGCAAGTAACAATAAGACGCTTGCTCAAGCATTACAGCGGAATACAGTGGCTCCTAACAAAGAATTAGTCAGGAATAAGAAAAAAAAGACCTCCTAACTGATTATATTGAAAAGGTAGCAGTAAGACCCTTGCTCAACCATTATAGCACAATGTAGCAGCTCCAAAAAAAGAATTGGTCAGGACTCAGGAGTAAGAAAAATGTTCTCGTGGCTTATTAAATTGAAAAATAGGCAGTACCTCCGTACAAACACGGAAGTAAACAGTTGCAGCCTCTTTATACTGATGTCGTGCCTTCAACATCTCCACCCACCAAAGACCACACCTAGTTGCGTTTTGCTGGCTAGATGGTGCAACTTTCTGCTTGGATACCAAAAAAATGTGTAAGAAATTTGGAAGAGATAAACCAGAGGGAAAGATATGGGGGAGCTGCAAGTGGATATTATAATACAAGTCAACAGCCTCAAACATTTGCCAATTTAGCCAGTTGCTTTCCAGAAAAAAATACAAAACAATCATGCAAATGCAAACCTGAGAATCTATTGAGATAAAAAATGGAATTGTAATTGAAGCATGCAGCTTCTTTGTTGAGAATCTATTGGTTGCAAGGCCTTTTAAGAAAGATGAAACTTGTAAAGTTCTGTTTAACTATGGAAGGATAAGTGCCTTTGGTTGGGTGGGTTTTCCATGACAGCTTCTCAAGATTGTTGGCCTGTGACTATAGACTAATCATCTAACAAAATATTTTAAGTATTTTAAGAGAGGGGTTGTGATATGAACGCTAATGCCATTAAAATATGCTTGATTCCTAAAACTCCATTTGTTGAAGTCATGGACTACAGACCTGCAATTTGGTTCACTAGTATCTACATGACCTTACCAAAAGCTTTTATCCCTGAGATTGAGAGAGGCATTGGGTAATGTCATGTTATACCTATTCCTCAAGGGCATTCGGCGTCGCAAACATGTTTCAGGGCTCGTTTGGTTTAAGGATTGGATTGGAAGGGCTAACTGTCTAAATTCAAGGCATATTGAAGGTAGATGAGAATGATTTTTCATTGTGAGGAGATTAGAAGAGGATTGGACGCGACGAAAACTTCTCCCATCTAATCCTGGGAGGATTAGAATGGATAACTTTTCTTCTTGGGTAATCCTTATCCTACCTCTATGTTGGTCACAATTTTTTTAATTTCTTCTTTCAACATACCTTTAAAATGGTGTCTTATCTATTCCAATCCAATCATGTGTACCAAACAAGGCCTTAATCTCAAACCAAACAGGAAAATAAAAAATATACATACTAAATAGGTAGTAAATGCGTTTTCCATGCAATACTCTGCATCCTTTCTTGACTGGTCTGACATGAAATATGCAAGCCCCATCATTTCCTGCAAGAACAAATGAAATAAGTGAGCTTTGTTACACCACAGGAACATTCACAAAACAAAATAAAGACCTTTTAGCCAAGAGAGAGAATCAAATGTAGGAATACATAAGCAGAGGGGTAAAATGAAAATCCAAAAAAGAATCCAGAAGCCATTAAACCCACCTGTACGCCAGCATAGCGTTTCCAGGCTTTGTCAAGCTTGTAATCTGTGGATATTAGGCGATAATTCGACAATGCAAGTTCATAATCACGTAGCATGAAGGCATAATCACCCAAAACTCTAATTTGGGATTCAATGGAGCTAAAGGTGTACCTAAAACATGGAATGTAAACTGCCTATTAGTAAAATAAAAGGATACAACAAAGAACACTAAGTAACAAAATAATAATGAAATAAAATTAATTGTACAGCATACGTAGGGCCACTGGGAGAATCCACCACATCATCTTTTCCTTTTCTCCACCATAGATTTTTTATTTGGTTCCTAAAACCTTTCCTTGTTGCAGCAACCTGAAAGCCACAGAATCAGACATAATATAGTTTTACACATATAAGTGTGCAAATACTGAAAGTAAAAATAAAGAAAGGATTGGACCAATTGTACACTAGAAAGTAAGTACTCAGAAACTGAAGGAAATATTGTCGAGATACATGCCTGCTGATTGAGCAAACGTATTTTTTGCTCCATGTAGGGAATAATGTGTTTAGTTGATAAATCTTGCATCAGGTCTTTTATCTGTCCCAGTTTGTACAAATTGGATATCATGGTAAAAATTCTTACGTCAGCAGAAAATTTTAATTATCAACCTAACATAGGATTATAAGAACATTTGATAATGAGCAACAAAAAGTACTTTACCTCATTAAAATCCTCAATATTAAGGAAGCAACGAAGCGGCTGACTAGGTAAATCTTCAAATTTCTGTCCATAAAATACACAAGCATAGAGCCTCAGCTATACCTCATCTAACAATTTTATATAACAATACCATCAGATAAACCTACAGAACAAGGTAAAAACAGAGGACTTCAGAATAGCTTACATAAAGCACCCAGGGATAATCTTGATGTTCAACCACACCATCTTGAGAAGAATTAATGCACAGTAACTGACAGTCAGAGCCAAAAGTGCTCCTCATTTCAGTTAAAATTTTAGTTGCCCTGCAAAAAGAATAAGACTCCAACAATATCAATTTTCTATTGTTGTCAACTTTGATTATCTAAAGTTACTATTTCTATTAGCCTTCATCCAAATACAAGATTTTTGAAAAAAATAAGAGAAGAAATAAGTACAAGGAAATAGAAACAAAATGTCCAAAAACAAAAAGGCCACAATAAAAGATCCTATTGTTTCTTCCACCCAAAGAGTTCACAAAATTGCCAAACATGACATCACCACAAAATTCAAACTTTCATTTGAAATAACTCCAATATGAGACTCCCCAAATAAGGAGTAGCAATCTCTAGGCAGCACACCCACAATCCCAAACACCTAAAGCAACCTCCCCTCCAATATGAGTGATAAAAGGACAATGCAGGAAGATATGACCAATACACTCGGCATCTCTAAAGCAAGGCACCAATGAGACGGTTTCTTTGGACTATGATGTACACCTCCAAGACAAACTTCTACCAAGATCTACTCATATTCCATTCCCCACCACTAACTTGAACCCCAACTATAAATTAGGAACTGAACAATCCTTTTTTTACTATAAAGAAACAAGTGTATTAATATCACAGGAAGGAAACAAACAAAGAGGTTAGTCAAGAAGGTCAAACCAGATCACAGAAAACAATCAGGACTTAAAAAGCTAAAACATAGAAACACCAGCACAAACAGCTGGAAAAAACACCTAAGACTTTCAACAATCCTTCACCAATTATATTGCAGAAAACACTTATAAATGACAGAACAAAACCATGAATCCTACTTATGAGAAGATCATCCATTTCCCTAAGAGAGGACCGCCTAAGCTGAAGGTTTCAAATCTCTATCCTTTAGAAAATCTCTCTAGGATTTTGTTAGCTTTTTGGGAGTCTGAACATAGACATGAAATTGGTAGGAATAGTATATAAGACTGACTGCATGAGCATGAGGCTACAACCTCTAGGCAAGCACTGACATTCCCAGAATTTTTACAATTGATAATCCCAGAATTTCAGAAAGCATGGATTACACTCCAAAGGGAGCCCAAGATAAATCAAAACAACCCACTAGCTTCGCACCTCAGACCCAAACCAGGGACACCCTTATCCTGAATATTGATATCCACCATAACACTCTTGAACATCTTGATTATGAGGATCAATAATTCTAATAAAGTTAATAAGAACTAAGAAGACTACTTGGATTATCAACGTTGTCTTACCTTGTTTCAACTCCATGTACCTTGACGGTATGAAAATACTCGTTAGTACCTTACCTCCTTATATTTACTAAATTCAGTCAAATATGTACACGAATTAATTTGCTAAGTTCTGACCAAAAGGTATAAAAAATTTATGGCCATGCAGATTCTTTATTTGCTTTCTAACATGATTAGAGGGCCAGAAAGGTAAATACTTCTCTAAAGGGCCATCTTGTTTATCATGCACTAGTAAATAATGCTTCAAAATCTTTGGGTCCATTGCCCCATTAGTAAGAAGGGAGGGCAACTTCTTGGTGTTAAAGAGGTCAACAAATCTGTTGATAGGCTGATCATCCTTTGAAGAAACTACAATGAGACCTGCAAGTAAAACCAAACAATATAGTTACAACTGAACCCAACCAATACCCCAAAAAGAAAACAGCATTTTGAGAACTATGATTCTATGACTACGGCATGGACCAGACTTTTTCAGCTTTGTCATTAAAATTGTAACTAGATAGGCAAAAGAATAGGTACTTTATAAGTTTCAACACCTTACATGCCACAGGATGATCAAAAGCTTCATGGTCTGAAAAAGAGACGCTATGTACAAGCTCTTTGTTGAAAAACTGAAACCATGATGGTAGAACTTCAGATTCCGATACTGCAAAGGAAAGCCATAATCATAGTTAAAGCTGTAGATCTGGGTAAAAAAGAATTCATTTCAATTTCAATTATACAAGTAACACAGGTGCATAGAATAGCCTAAGAAAGATAATTGCTCAATCCATTTCATAAATTTTAAAAATAAGAATAAAAGAAATTAGTTAGGTACAACACAACTCCCTTGAGAGCTGAATGTCAACCACGGATCTATATAAGGAATATTACTTACTGGATAATGCATTATCAATCTGAGGCAGGTCTGAGCACAATTCAGAAAGATCTTTATCCGCCGCCTGGTTTATGACTTGTTTCAACCTCTCTTTTGCTACCTAGGTGAAGTTAAACAATATATATCAGGCTCTAACAGTTCGGCATCCAATAGGAAATTAACCTTTAACTATAAAACTGCATGTGCAAAACAGATCTAATATTCAAATACCAAAACCCACCTAAACTCCAACAGGATACTTTTTTTTTCTCCTTTTGTTTCACTGAGAAACATGTCATTATGGACAGAGCAACACGGAGTACATAATAGATTGAACTGACCAACGAGGAACATTTGAACATTTAACAAGTCAAACTTGTAATTGTTTCAACTCGAGCTTATGTATCTTCCTAATGCTTACTCTGTATACTAAATATCTAACAATTATAGTCCTTTTTCCCTTTTCCCTTTCCCATCTCTCGGTAAATGTCCATCATTTCAAAATCAAGTCAGATGTTTATATGGGCCAGCCTAGTAGGCTACTAATATCCACTAGTCAAATTAGTAGCCCAGAAAAATTGAGCGAAACTAGCTCAAATTTTGAATCTTTCACATATCTATTATCCGGGATTTCAACTAATTCACACAATCCTACTCCAACTGAAGTGAAGGTTCGTACTTTCCCAAGTTTTAATGAAAATCTTAATCAGTTCCCACATTTTCACAGCAACCAAACAGCACAATCGAAAAATTACCTCCAAATTCGGTTGCCGAATATCCAACTCATAAAACAACCGCAATCCGAACTTCTGAAGCCTGTAGGGTTGATCACTCGCAGTCCGCACAGGCACTGCACCGAAACACAAAAATCTTAATTTCCACTCAAATTCCACCCTCAGTAACCCTAACACACACACACACACACACACACACACACATATATAAATGCACAAATTAGTAGGGAAGTGAGAAATAAGCGGGTGGGGTTCACCGTCGATGTTGTTGAAGACGCAGAAGGGCTTGAGCATTTGGACTAAGGTGAGGCCGTTCTTGAGGCAGGCTTCTTCGACGAGGGGCGTACGGAGCACCATGACAACGGGAGTGATCTCTTCCAATAGCATTCTGCCAAGTGGCGTATTCGCCGGATCCACCATTTCTCTGGAAATGCGCGGTGGAATTGGTGACGGTGACTCGGGGTGAATGACGGAACTGAGTCACTCACCGGGTCGACGCGGGTCGGGGTGAGTCAGGCGTGGGTTTGGCTCGCTAAGATCCCGAGCGTCAATGGAAGATCGCAGAAGAGCGCTTCTGGCAAATGAAATCTGCATACAGAACTCAGAAGAGCTAGTACGACTTCGTTTTGTTGTATGTACTGTTCTAATGAGCTTTTGCTCCCCGTTTTTGGTTTTGAGGAAAATAGATTGAAATTTTTAAATTTTAACGAGAATAAAATAAAAGATAAAATAAATGGTATTCGGATTAATTTTTTAGTATAAAAATATGTTTTTTTATTAAAATAAATAGTACCGTTAAACTTCTCCTGTTTTCGGTATTTGGGTTGTGCAATTCTAGGGCTTATTGGGTTTGTCGGTGGGGAAGCCCATATGTTTATTTTAATTTACTTGTTTTAGACCTTCCGAACTCTTTGAATAAAACTCAAAATTTAGATTCTAAATCTCCCATAATTGCTCTAACTGTGTCAAATATGAGTTTTAGGGAAAATTTAGTCTAGTAGGCCTGCCTACCATATATGTGTATTTTTTTAATTTTATATTATAAATTTATTGAATCCAACTGTTATGATTTAATAAGATCAAATCTAATGGTATTAAAAAAGATCTAAAAGTTCAAATTTAAATTTAATGTCTAAAATAATTAAAAAAAGATTCTTTCATAGTGTTCCACAAGTTTCAAGGTAGGTTTAGTGATTTTTCAATCAGAATCTAAATATTTTTAGTTTAAAATATTCATAAAATTAAATTATGTAGTCTACATAATATTTTTTATTAAAAAGTTACTTTAAGAAGAATAATATCCTAAATTCATTTTTTTTATAACCTTGGACTAAAAGTTTAACCCATAAAGGTTGGAGTAGAAAAAAACTGTTTCTAGATTAAAACTTCAAACCTAAATAATTTTGGTTAAAAATTTTAGGTTTTAACCCAAGATTGGAGATGGTCTTAGAATAAATTTTTTTTATTTAAACATCATAACATGATGAAATGAGGTGGAGTTTCTTCTCAATTTACTACATAGCCGATTTACAAAAATTTATATTTATGACCGAAACTGCTTGTATTATAAAATATTTTTTAAGGATCATCTCTACAAAAAATATGAGATTGTTTAGTCATCAAATTGTCTAAACACGAAGATTGACAACCCAAGATTGGATGTCTCTAGTGAAGGAAAGGCAGTTGTTTCTGTTGTGGTAAAGTTGTTGCATAGTCAAAATGTACGATATTGAAAACTTTGTTCCCTTTGGACTGTGACAATTTTATTAAAATTTTTACTAAAATTTTAGAGAAATGGTTTCAATTTAGAGAAATGGTTTTTAGGATGAGCATAATGAAATCTATTTGAGCACAAAGAACTCAAGTTTTGCAAAAATATATTTATTTTTTTACTTATTATGTATTTATATAAACCATCGATAATTTTTAGTATTTTGAAGCCACAAGATACTTAAGAATGAAATCGTTTGGGAACATGTGTGTAGCCATCATAGTTTTTAGCATATTACTTCTAAGTTTGATTTATGTTGTAACAAGAAAGTCAACATACTACCCTTTGATTTATTGATTGTTTTGCTTAGTGGACTTTTCCGGTTTCTACTACAGTCATTGAGCGAATGTTTTTATCAATGAATATTGTTAAAAGTAAACATCAAAATAAGATAGGAGATGACTTTTTTATTGACAGATGATTCTCCATATTTAAAATATATATATATATATATATATTGTTGATGATGATATTAATTCACCCAGCCTCCCAAATCCTGAATGACAAAAAAACCTCTACCATTTCCAATCGTGGTCATTGGATTTGGAATGTAGAAATGACAAAATGTAAATTCACTTGCAGGCTTTAACCCTTTTAATGGTCTGTCATCCTAATATGCCCCAAAATGTACAAACAAAATTATCTTCCTAACTTTTAATACTAACCCTCTCAACCCAGCCCAAATCTGACGGCTTTGTTGTAAATAAGCTGAAATTGAAGGGCAATTCCAGGACTGTAGCTAAAGTCAAATCCTTCCTCAACTTTAGAATTGATAGTGAAGTTTTGCATGTTCAACCTAGGGCATTGTGTGAAACGACCAACCCTCCTACAATCCATTGAGTTTGGACGATTTGTGTTATGCTCGTAAATTCGCTAGTATATATATAATAATTCTCCTTGTTTACACCTTTGTTTTACTCTTCTATATAGGTTTTACATTATATTTGTGTTTCGTAGGTTGTAACAAGCAAAGAGTGCAAAAAGAGTTTAAAAAGGCTTTTACAATCCTATGTCATCAGCACAGTCGGTGCAGATCAGCTGAGTTCGTGGGTTAAACTGTATTGACTCGGGAGAACCAGGAGATGTGCCATATATGTTTGGAAATCCACGGATGTCTATTTTCCATAGAATTTTACGGTTTGTGAATATTATTTTTCTAGAGGGGGTTATGGCAATTTTAGTACATGAAGGTCGGCTACACGAATACGAAATTTTCTACAAACGTATATCAACGTGGCAGATTAAATGAAGATTAAAATTCCTATTTATTAGGAGTTTTAACCAGTTGAAGAAAGACAAAAATTCTGAGAGAAAGTAAATTAAAAGTCTTTTTAATATAATGAGACTGTAAGGCTCATTAAGCTTGATAAGGAAAAGAAAGCTAATTACCTTGTCGATTACAACTAGAAGGGGAATGCAGGAGGATCCCTAATCAAACCAGCAGAGCGGGAAGAAGATAGGCAGCAACAGCCACCAAAACAGATAAATAACAACCCACAGCAAAAAGGAGAAAAAGGAAAGACCAGAGCACTGTTCTGCAATTCGTCATGAAAGAGTTTCTTCTTCTCCTTTTACTTTATGTTTTGTTTGTCTTTGCTGCCCATTTACATTATGAGTAACTAAATTTCATACTTGGGACTTGGTTAAAGTCCTAATCATGTTTCCTTGAGTATTTTCGATACACTTTTGTTACAAGACAATTTGTTGATACTTTAGTGATTAATTCCAGTTTTAATTTCAATCTTAGTGAGTTATTTTATGATTGATCACCATAGAATAGCTTTTTAATTGAGTTTGTTATATGGGTAAATTTGGATGATCGAATCTTGTACCTATGCCGAGTAAAAAGAGAACTAGTTACGATTCTTGGAATTAATTATCACGAGTAGCCGGAATAGATACCATGTTCTAGGATTCATGTGTTTGTTGATTTCCATTGTATTATGCTTTCCCAGAGTGCAACTTAGTAGATACCATGCTAAATACTTCGAGAATGAAAAAAGTTAGTGTAGATGCCCATGCCTAATTCGTTGTTTAGGGAAATCAATAGCTTAAATAGTAGATACCATGCCTTTAGATTGACAAATGTAAAGCATCAATAATCTGTTTTGTATCATAGTGTGTATCGGTTGCTTAGGCGAAAAAGGTTAGAGATGGAAGTCAAAGTCCTAATCGTTCAAACATCGTTTTCAAAACCCTTATTGCCAATTACTTTTATTTGCCTACGTTCTTTATATTGTGCTTTTATGCTTAAACTTAAGACATCTCAAACTATTTTGTTAACCCTTTACTTGCATATTTGCTAGTTTTGTGAATTAATTAATTTAAATTGTTAGGAATCATACTCTAGTTACATATTACTGCAATCCTCGTGGGAATGATCTCGTACTTGCTTTCAATACTATGTGTTTGATCTTGTGCACTTGCGAGTTTAAAATGTGCAATTAGTAGCTTTAATATTTAGGTTGCTAAACGCATAACAATTTGGTTGGTTGAAACCAAAAAGTGCATTGGCCTAATTCAGGACAATCATCGACATCATGCAATATAATAAAATTAGATGTTGTGATACATAAACTAAATGGAACCATCGAAATAGGGTACATTTCAAGTACAACCTTATTATCTATTCTAAAATTGAGGAAGGATTTGACTGTAACTTAGCTACAATCAAATCTTTGCCACTCGATTTCATCTTATTTGCAAGAAAGCCATTTGATATAGGTTGGGTTGGACGGTAATTAATAAAGGTTAGGAGGGTAATTTTGTCTCTTAATAAATTTCAAAATATTTACTATTTTACCAGGTTGCTACTTTTAATCTGGAATGGATTTCTTCCTTACTTGCATATTTGCTAGTTTTGTGAATTAATTAATTTAAATTGTTAGGAATCATACTCTAGTTACATATTACTGCAATCCTCGTGGGAATGATCTCGTACTTGCTTTCTATACTATGTGTTTGATCTTGTGCACTTGCAAGTTTAAAATGTGCAATTAGTAGCTTTAATATTTAGGTTGCTAAACGCATAACAATTTGGTTGGTTGAAACCAAAAAGTGCATTGGCCTAATTCAGGACAATCATCGACATCATGCAATATAATAAAATTAGATGTTGTGATACATAAACTAAATGGAACCATCGAAATAGGGTACATTTCAAGTACAACCTTATTATCTATTCTAAAATTGAGGAAGGATTTGACTGTAACTTAGCTACAATCAAATCTTTGCCACTCGATTTCATCTTATTTGCAAGAAAGCCATTTGATATAGGTTGGGTTGGACGGTAATTAATAAAGGTTAGGAGGGTAATTTTGTCTCTTAATAAATTTCAAAATATTTACTATTTTACCAGGCTGCTACTTTTGATCTGGAATGGATTTCTTCCTCTCTCATCAGCTTTCTCTTTCTTTTCATTTCATCTTCTCTCCCAAAAGAAAAAAAACCAAAAAAAAACAAAAAAACAAAAAAAAAACCCTAGCCATTCAAATTCCTCTCAACCCTAACCGTCCCTCATTTTTCTCTCTTCACTCACCATTTCGATGAACTCTACTTGTAGCACGCTCTTCCATTTGCTACACAAACCCAGCTCCAGTTCTCTTATGCCAGTTTTCCAGGAAGCACAAATCGAGTTCCCTCTTCTTTTTCTTTAAGAAATAAAAAACGCGAATCCTGTCCCGATTCGAAGAAAAATTCTCATGTGGATTTGATTTCAGGGTAAGTCCTCTTTCTCTTTATAATTTTGTTTGGGATTCTCTCTTCCTCTCTCTCTCTTCTGCTCAATCTCAAAAAAAAAAAAAAAAAAGAATTTTGTTTGGTACTCTCTAGTCTCTCCCCCTCTAAAATCTCTGTTGGATTTCTTCCAATATGTCAATTTGTATAATTTATTTTTTGATGTGACATTTGATGGGTTTGATTTGGGTTATAGTTTGAGATTTTATTTGGAATATTTCATTTTTTGAGTTGGATTCATGTTTTTTGCTTAAGATATCTTTTTTTTTATTAGGGAAATTTTATTTGAACCCGTATAACCTCTTTCTACACCCAACTTACTTTCTACACCCATATTTTTTTTAAACTAAACTATCAATATTTCTTTAAACGCAAATTTATTACATAAACTACCCCACAAATCCAATTCAATATGTAAATTTATCTTTACACCCATTTAGAAAATAAAAACCTAAGATCATGTCTTGCAATTCATTCAAGGCTTAGCAATCAAATCAATGAGGTTTACAACAATATGTGAGTGATCATTCAAAAGGGGTAATTGACTCATTGGCTTATTTGACTAATTCATCACTCACATATTGTAGTCTCTCTCCAATTACATTTCTTCCATGAATGTTCTGCAACTCAATCAATCTTAATACAAAATAGGTTTGTGTAACTCAATACTAAATTTTCCTGTCAATGATTGATTGGGCAACCCTTCCCTGTTGTTCAATCTATTCTCAACCTCTCCCTGTTGTCCAATCGATGCTGCTGCGAAGAAAGCTAGGATTGATCTTCACAAATTATGATTTTTGGTGTATTGTTTTTCTGTTGTAAGCATGCCTGATCACTAATCAAACTACTTTTTGTTTCTATTCTACCCAAATATTGCGTTCAATCTTGATTGAGCTTTAGTTTTAATTACTGCAGCCTACAAGTTCTTGGCTCTCTCTAATGAATGTGCGATGCATTTACTCTATTTCTGCAAGTGCAATATAGTTGTGTTGTTTTTTTTTTATACCTAAAATATAACATATCTATCAAACAAATTTTAATTATTTTCAAGAGCCACAATATTATTAGTGGGTTTATTAATAAATTTTAAATTTATTGCTATTTTCATCTTGTTAAAACTAGAACATAAAAATAAAAAAGTTAGACACCTACATATGAGACTTATACCTGATACCAATGGACTTGAAGACTTAAATTTTTTATCTATACAGAAAACATCGTTTTAGAAAATGTGTTATAGTTTCTTCCAAAACATAATCATGAAAAAAAAATGATGATAATTGTTTTCTTTTTCTAAATCCACATATACTTTTCAAACTTTAATTCCAAAATTTTTGTCATTTAGCTACAAGTTACTTAACAATGAATACATGATTTAATACACTCTTATCAACATAAACGTATAAGTTTTTTTGTTGTTTCCTTGAAATTCAACGGTACAGGGAATTTCATATTGCTTGCTCAAAGTCATCCAACATGCCCATTGACAGCTCACATTGCTCATCTTCCATGTCAAGTGCCTTGCAAACCTCATTTCTACACTTCGGTAGCATTTATTGAATTGCAAGACATAAAACCTAAACAATTTAATCGACACAAAAAAGGGGAATTAAAAGAAGTATCAAAAAGAAAAAAGTACATAAATAAAATTGATCAGCAATGAGACTTTCCATTAAATCCAAAACCAAAATTAACAGAAATGTCAAAATACCTAAAGAAAAACTATGATGCCTAGGTGATGGTGTACATTCCCTCTTTAGCATGCAATAAAAAATAAATAGATTATAGATAATCACTTGACATGGAGCTAGACCAGTGAGCTATAATGATTTCTTCAAAGGATTGCTTCTTCCAAGCCCACCTCCTGATTGTCATCGCTCAATCACTTCCATTTCCACTAAGTGATTACTTAGGGACGCGTATGATATGAGTTGTTTCCTTCTCAACTTTGGATCTTAACACCGCAAAAGTCTGTCTGTACAAACGATCCAGGCTTGTATTCGGAGTTTCCCTAGGGTTGGTAAGGCAAAATGGGACCACCCTAGCCCATTGAGTGCTCTACCTAAGGCCATCGACATCCTACACTCTACTAAAATAAATTTCGCAGAAAACTAGCTATATCCTATCTTGGTTGACCTTTCACTCCTAGCCACAAGTCATCCTCATATTTTTCCACATACGTGGATTCGGTCTCCCAGCCTGCCTCTTCCATGATTTTGCAGGCCAACCAACTTCTTGCGAGTCTCTCTGCTTTTTGGGAGTATTAAAATATAAATCATCAATTGAAATTAGAAGGTAAAACGTAACTATTAACCCTACAAATGTCCCCCAGTGTACAAATTGTTCATTGCAACAAGTTGTAAAATTTTCTCACACGCTCAACCGATTCATGCAATCAACGTGGAGCAAAATTTCGAAGGTTAATGTTGCAAACGATATCTGGTTAACAGAAGAAACTCTTCAAGGTAAAAATTCAAGAAAAATAAGCTATTTTAATTAAATAACTATGGGACAACATAAAATGAACCAAATTAATGTTATGACTTCAGTTTAGAGAAATGGGTTTTGGGATGAGCATGGAACAATGAATTCTATCTGAGGACAAAGAACTTATGTTTTGCAAAAATATATTTATTTTTTTACTTATTATGTAAATGTATGAACCACTGATATTTTTTAGTATTTTAAAGTCACAAGATACTTAAGAATGAAACCGTTTTTGAACATGTGTGTAGCCATCACAATTTTTAACATATTACTTCTAAGTTTGATTTATGTTGTAATAAGAAAGTCAACATACTACCCTTGATTTATATATTGTTTTGTTTAGTAGATTGTTCCGATTTCTACTACAGTCATTAAGCGAGTGTTTTTGTAACGACCCATTCCTAATTTTATGATTTTTTTATAATTTTAATAAGTGAATTTACAAAAATGCCCTTCGAGGCAAATACATTGACTTTTGTTGACTACTGTGTCGTGTCACGTAAGACTCGTTTTCTTGGCATATCCTAGTAGAACTTGTCGCTACGGACGTGTGAGCGTAAGCAGAATGTAATATGGAGTTATAACGAAGATTCTATGAACCTTTAAACGTCGAGGGCATTTTGGTAGTTTGCCATTTGAAACACAGGTGGTATTTTGTCTGACCATTGGATGAGTGTCACGTGGGGCCACCCCCACTTTTATGGAACTCTCTCTCTTTCTTTTCTTCTTCTTCTGTAGCTCCTTTCTAACTCTCTAACTCTCTCTTGGCTCTCCCTTTCTCCCGTGAAACAAACCACCATCTTCACCAAAAATTTCGGCTTGTTAAACATCAAAACCACCATTATTTGCATGTCTTCACCACCATAAACCCAGTTTTGAGTTTTATTTCATTGAAAACGAATCCTAACCTCGAGTTTGAAGAACAAGGGTTTGGGCTGAAACTTCTAGGCGTGATTCAGACCATTCCCAACCATCTTTTGAACTCAAAACAGTTTCCGGCGACCTCCGCCATTTTCGAGGCTTTTTTCGGCCAAATCACGGCAAGATAGCCATCGTGTAAGGTTGCCCAGAAATTCTGGCGAATTTCCTTGTATTTCCACGGACAGCCATCTTTCAGGCCATTTTCTGGTCATCTCCGGCAACCATTTGGACTCCAAGCATGTATAATTTTGTTCTACACTTCTCTAGCTTCGTTTTGGTATATTATGGGTCGAATTTGGTTGACAAACAAGTGAGCTTTACGTCCGGCGAAATTTACAGAATCTACAGAATCCGGCGAAATTTCATTAAGGTCCGCCACTTGAACATTATAGCAATCGACGATCCAACAGTTAGATCGTCACTAAACTTTAATACATTATAGTATGTAATATTTGAGGACCATAGAAACTTATGGATTGGGAATCCGACTTACGGATCGGGAATCCGACTTACGGATCTTCCTGAATTGGAATTGTAAGTTTATAAAATAAAACGTTAACCGCCACTTGAATTTGCAATTGGCGGAGATCCAGCCGTTGGATCGTAATGAAACTTTAATATGTTGTTCTAGAAGCATAATGTGTATCTTTGGAAGTTACGGATCCGAAATCTGAGATGCAGATCTTCCGGATTGAGTTACGTAGGGTTGTGGACCCTACCGTCTATATTTGACCGATGGTTGACTTTTGGCCAATGGGTCTCAAATCATTCTAGAACATCCTTGGAGATGTGTTTTATGTAAATTACGTGTTCTATCAGTAAGGATTCTGAGACGTGGTTTGATATTTGTTCTAGGCGGCGATCATTCGAGATATTTCGATATTCGTGCTAGGGAGTGGTGTGGACCTTAGGTGAGTGGGCTTTTGATTTTCTATATATATATATACATACGTTTCCCATAAATTGTTTTAAATGGAATTTCGTTTAAAATGGCATGTCATATTTGCTTTACGTTTTAGCATATGCATTAGTATAACTTTGCATAATATTACATGATGTTGCGGAGGCCCAAGTAAGTTCAGGTGAGTACATGTTGATGGTATGGTTGCATGGTAGTTGATTATGAGTTGATGCACGTAAAACTCATTGTCCTGCACCCCGGTGTTAATGCTCCACCCGAGGCCAGGGCCTAACCTTCATGAGATCATTCACCTCCCGCATCGCACGCTCACCTTGGATCCAAGGCAGGTGCTAGCCTGTCGTACAGACCACATTAGGAGGTTCTGACTCATAGGTGACCTACGATTCGTCGCACAGCCTTCACGTGATCGTAGCACTTGAGCGTACTTATTTATGCCTAGCCTGTCGTACATACCATTAAGTGGTTCTGACTCGTGTGCAGGAATTAGTAGATGGGCTATAGGCTCAGCCGTACAGGTCACATTAGGTGACTTCGGCTGATATTTCAGTTACATTGATTTATTTCACCTGATTTGCTTATTTTATTGTTGAGATACTTGACATGACATATAATTGGTTTTCACTACTCTCGAGCATGATTTCTACATAGGTATGTATTACTATTTTCTGGGAAATTATACGGGTTTTACGGTGAAGGGTTATTATGTTTAAAAAGAGAAATGTGTTTTAAAAAACTTTGTCTTTGCCCACTCACATTTTATATTTTGCGCTCCTCCAGGTTTTAGCTGCTGAAAGTTCATATCGACAAGGATTCTTGGCAAGTCTCAGTATAGGTGGCTACTTCCAAGGGTATAATCCTTACCTACTCTATTGTACTTTATTTATGCTCTGACATCACGTGTGAATGGGTTCATTCCCGCTCACCACCGCACTCTGGTATTTAGGCACTCTTATGTTTAAATTTATTCACATTTTCCACATCACTACACTTTATGGCTTCGTCACCTTCCAAGTGTCAGCCAACACAACTCGATTCGGAGTCCTAATGGACATTCTAGGTCGGGATGTGTCAATTTTTATCAATGAATATTGTTAAAACTAAACATCGAAATAAGATAGGAGATGACTTTCTTATTGATTGTATGATTCTTCGTAATAATAAAAAAATTGTTTATGATATTAATTTAGATTGGGTGATCGATAAAAGGAATGTATATGATAAAAAAAGATGAATAAAGAAATATGGTGGGAGGAAGAAATATGAAATAAACAATAATGTATAAAACAAAAGTTGATAATGGAAATGACTTATAATTTTCTTTTTCCAGCCTTTTGTTTTAATTTTAATGTTGTATACTATTTGATATATAACTTTATCTACATTTCTCCCATCATCCTTCCTCAATTCTTTTTCATTTATACTCTCCTGTGTATATTTTTCTTTATAGCACTTTTACCCCTCTCAAATTCCCTATGGGACCCCTCCCCCCCCCCCCACCCCAAAAAAAAACTCCTCCACCCCATTCCAATTCATTGGGTTGGGGGAGCCTAGTTGCTCACCTAGGCTAAAATTGACTAACTTAGCCTCTAGGCCATGCGGCAAAAGGTTGACGTTAGCTACAATTAAAAAATTAATTAAAAATACATAAATTAGAACAAAATCATAAAAATAATATATAATATAAAAAAACAATTTTTTTTTTCTCTAAATATCTAACTATATTCTTCCACCTTACACCACGTTTTAACATTTTCAAATACTTCCAACCCAACTTTTACCATCCGAAATAAAAAAATTAAAAAAATCACTATTTTATAAAATAAAAAAAATATTTTAATACGAATTATCTGGGCTATCCAGTTTAGGGGTAAAGAATGAGATGCACTTGAGCAGTTACTGTTCACTAAAGACATTTACTATTTACTTAGGGGATTGAATTGCCTATTTGCCTAAGGAGATGTTTAGGGATGAAAATGCTCTTATATCTATATACAAAATTTAAAACAAAATAACAAAATAACTATCAACTAGACTAACTAGTATTAGATTGTATTAGGGAAAGACATGTCTTATTCCATATAGATCTCACTTTATAGCTCTTAAGGATGATGAAATTTAAAGTATTAAATGTACAGTTTCGAAGCCATAAAGATTAGTCAAATGGTGAGAAGGGGTGAGATAATGGGTTATCATTATTTAAGATATATTTATGGTTTAATTTCCTCTAATGTAATTAACAACAAGAATATAGGTTTTTGTGAGGTGCAAGTGTTTTTATTTTTTATTTTTTGAGAAAAAGTATGATATTGTTATAAATAGGTAAAAGTTAGAGATATACCCTTTATTAGTAACAGTAGCGAAGCAGGGGTAAAATATCACACTGTAACTATAATTCAAGGGGATGACAAATAAAAGAGGAAAGAATAGATACTGATGTTAATGATCTTTCATTTTTGTTTTCTATGTGTTTTGATAGCAGTCGGAGTGCTCTATTTATAGAACAACTCCATGCGAGCATATTCTTACATTTTGAAATTTACAGCACATGACTTTGAAAATACGATCACCTTTATTTTCAAGGTCTACATCACTTTTGTGTGGGTATTGAAAAAACTATGTGGGTATTCATTGAGCTGCCAACGGTTTCAACATTACCAATGTTTTCAACACTCCCCCTTGGATGCCCACATATCAACATTAGTTACCTCGTCAAAACCTTGCTTGGAAAAACCTAGTGGGAAAAAACCATAGCGAAGGAAAAAAGTACAACTTTATTTGGATTGTTGATATAGAGTTAAGTATGCTAATGTTGCCTCGTTAAAACCTTGATAGGAAAAATCCAGTGAGAAAAATCATAATCGAAGAAAAAAGAGTACAACATGCATGTATCATGGATGCTCCTCCTGATATGTATCTCTTCCTGATTTCACATTTTCCAAGTTTAGCTGACTGGTAAGTTGACATAATCCGATACTTTGCACTAACTTTTGAAATGTGCACTTTGGTAGAGATTTGGTGAACAAGTCTGCCAGATTTTCATTGGAATGGATTTATCTGACTTCAATAACTTTAGCCTTCTGAAGCTCATGTGCACTGAAAAACTTTGGAGATATGTGTTTAGTCTTATCACCCTTGATGAATCCTTCTTTCATTTAGGCAACACATGCTGCATTGTCTTCATGGATGACAGTTCGAGTGTCTATCTTTAAAGGTAGATCACATAAATTTCGGATATGATGGATCATTGATCTTAACCAAGAACATTCATGACTTGCTTCATGTAAAGCTAGTATTTTCTGAGTGATTTGAAGATGTAGCAACTAATGTTTGCTTTGTTGAGTGCCAAGATATTGTTGTATCTCCATTCTTGAACAGATATCCAGTTTGTTAGTGGGCTTTATGCGGATCAGAGAGAAAACCAGCATCTGCATATCCAACAAGGACTTGGTCATTTGTGGATTTCTTTGAGTAAAAAAACCCATGTTTGTTGTCTCACGAAGGTATCGCAGTACATATTTGATTCCCTTCCAATGATGAATTGTTGGAGTAGAGCTATACCTTGCTAACAAGTTGATTGAAAAGATTATATCTAGTTTAGTACATTGTACTAAATATAGTAAAGCACCTATTACACTCAAATATGGTATTTCTGGACCAAGGACCAGTTCATCATTTTCTTTTGGATGAAATGGATCTTTCTTAATGTTTAAAGAACGAACGACCATTGGCGTGCTTAGTGGATAAGCATTGTCCATGCCAAATCACTTCAAGATTTTTTCAATGTAAGCTGATTGGTGGACCAAAATTCCACTAGCACAATGCTCGATCTGCAGGCCAAGACAGAATTTTGTTTTTCCAAGGTCTTTCATTTCAAATTCACTTTTCAGATATTTAACAGTTTTATTGAGCTATTCAGGGGTTCCAACTAGATTCATATCATCGACATATACTGCCACTATAGCAAATTCAGAGTTGAATTTCTTAATGAACACACAAGGGCAAATGACATTGTTGATATACCTTTCTTTGATCATATACTCACTGAGACGATTATACCACATTTGTCCAGATTGTTTCAGCCCATACAATGATCGCCTTAATTTGATTAAGAGCATACCTTGTGGTTTGTTAGTTGTTTCAGGCAACTTAAGTCCTTTTGGGATTTTCATATATATGTTAGTATCTAATTCTCCATATAGATATGCGGTGATGACATCACGGAACATAATTGCGTCTATTACAGGAGAGTATGTCTCCTCATAATCAATTCCCGGTCTTTACGAAAAACCTTTTGCAACGAGTCGTGCTTTATATCTTACAATCTCGTTTTTCTCATTACGTTTCCTTGTGAATACCCATTTATAACCCATGAGGTTTACACTAAGCCGGGTTTGGACTATTGGTCCAAAAACATTTCGCCTTTCCAAATAATTTAATTCTGCCTGGATTGCATCTTTCCACTTAGGCCAATCTTGTCTCTGTTTGCATTCATCAACAGAGCGGGGTTCAAGATTGTCACTTAATATGATTTCATTGGCTACTGTGAATATGAACATGTTGTCGATGATTATGTCATTCTGATCCCACAATTCATTAGTACAAGCATAATTTATGGAGATTTCTTTGCTTTCATGTACCTTTATTTCTTCGAGTATATGTGTCTTATCAAGGATATTTACTTTTTCAGAAAGTATAGAATCATGAATTGTGGATTTGTCATTTATTTTCTCTTCTTGATGATTTCATTTGGATTCAGTTGTACACTTGTCTTTCTTTTTCAAGAGGGCTAAATCTTTTGAACCTGGAGGTCTACCACGCTTCAGGCGTGCACCAGATGAATCATTCGTTGCCATTTTATTTTGTCCAACATATCAATTCTTGCAGGTGTATTTGCAGCTGGTATATGTGATTTTATCACTTTCATAGCATCATTAAATGCATATGACATTTGATTAACAATACTTTGAAGATGAACGATCATTTTTACTTCATTTTCACATTGAATGCTTCGAGGATCAAAATAAGACAAGGTGGGAACTACCTATGTCAGATCTTGTCGTTCTTCTGGAACGGTTTTTTCTCCCCCTAACAACGAGAAGACTGTCTCATCAAAGTGACAATCAGCAAAATAAGCTATAAACATATCACCTGTCAAGAGCTCTAAATATCTAATGATAGATGATGAATTAAAACCCACATAAATTCTCAGTCGACGCTGAGGTTCCATTTTAGTGCGTTGTGGTGGTGCAATAGGTACAAAAACAGCATAACCAAAAACTCGTAAACGTGAAATGTTTGGCTGATGTCCAAACATGAGTTGTATTGAGGAGTATTGATGGTTGGCTATATGTCTTAATCGAACCAATGATGTAGAATGTAAGATGGCATGTCCCCATGCAGAAACTGGTAATTTTGTTTTCATGAGCAGTGTGAGGGCTATTAACTGAAGCCGCTTGATCAATGCTTTTGCTAAAACATTTTGAGTGTGGACATGAGGAATAGAGTGTTCAACATCAATGCCCAATGTCATGCAATAATCATCAAAGGTTTGAGACATAAATTCACCAGTGTTATCAAGTTGGATTGACTTAATAGGGTAATCTGGGAACTGTGCTCGCAACTTAATTATCTGAGCAAGAAGTCTCGCAAAAGCTACATTCCAAGTAGACAAGAGACAAACATGTGACCATCAGGTAGATGCATTAACCAAAACCATAAAATATCGGAATGGTTCACATGATGGTTGAATAGACCCATATATATCCCCTTGAATTCTTTACAGAAATGATGGGGATTCAGCATCAACCTTTAATTGTGATGGTCTAATTACCAACTTCCCTTGAGAACAAGCCTTGTAAGGGTTATCATTTGAGATAACAATATGTCTGCTAAACAATGGATATCCATTACAGTTGGTAATGATCCTATGCATCATGATAGATCCTAGGTGACCTAGACGGTCATGTCAAAGCATGTAAACTTTTGAATCAATGAACTTATGGTTCATGACAGTATGTAATTCAACTATCTTTATGTATGTATAATACAATCCACTTGTCAAACCATGCAACTTCTCCAATATACGCTTCTAGGTATCATTGGAGGTAATGCATATATACTACACATTTTCTACACTATTCGTTTCAATGTGGTATCCATTTAACCGTATGTCTTTGAAACTCAACAAATTTCAAGTAGATCGAGTAGCGTACAATGTATTCTGTATGGACAATATTGTTCCATTTGGTAACATAATCTGGGCTTTCCCTGAGCCTTCAATTACATCTGAAGGGCCTGATATTGTTGTTACCTTTACTTTTGTAAGCATCAATCTTGAGAAATACTTTTGATCTCGAAGTATTGTATGTGTGGTTGCGCAGTCTGCAAGACAAATATCTCTGCCATTTCTCATGTTTTGAGAATGACTATAATTTTTATCCATACTCTCTGAGTAAGAGAATTACAGTTAAAAGCAAGTTATAACAGGAAATTTAAACACCACTTTTATTGAATTTGAAATGCTAGTTTTGAACTACAAGTTCAGTACATCAAGTATAAACGATTTAGTCGGACCGATATACTTCATTCCTCATTTCCACAATAAAATCTAAGACATCTAGGTGGGTTGTGTTCAACTGCCATGATAAGTCACACACTAGATCAGGTATATCCATCGGTTTAGCCTGGTCGAGAAAATTGGTCTCGACACCCTTCTCCTTGATGGAGGCTTGATATAGATTCACCAGATGTTTTGAGGTATGACAAGTATGCGCTAGTGCCCATTGCCACCACATATATGACAGGCTCCTTCAAAGTTTTTGGGAGCATTATTCATATGAGTTTTGCCTTTGTGGCGATTCATATTTTTAAAGCTCGGGCCTGAATTATGCCCTGGAACCTGGTTATGAAATTGTACACTATGATTCTTGCATTTTCCGTTCCACCATCCTTGCATGTGGCTACGTCCTCGTTTATGATTATTGCCATCAGAGGATGTGGTGTTCACTTCGAGGGAAGCAACAGTCACTTCTAGGAATGATGCAGATCCAGTAGGTTGAGACTGATGATTTTCATCAGGACCTCATTGTTTTGTTCAGCTACCAGGAGCACATATATCAGCTGGCTGTATTCAGTGAAACCTCGCTCTCTATACTGCTGCTGCAAGAGCACGTTTGATGCATGAAAGGTGCATAAAGTCTTTTTTAGCATATCTTCCTCAGTGATGGTTTCCCCACAGAGTTTCACCTGGGAGCTAATTCTGAACATTGCAGAATTGTACTCAGCCACTGACTTGAAATCCTGGATCCTTAGGTGAGTCCACTCATAACGAGCTCTTGGAAGAATCGCTGTTTTCTGGTGATTGTATCTTTTTCCCAATGCTTCCAGAGAGCTAACAGATCTTCAACCATTAAGTACTTGCTTTTTAGTGCTTAATCAAGGTGGCGACGAATAAAGATCACGGCATTCGCCCGATCTTGAGAAGATGCACTGTTCTCCTCCTTAATTGTTTCTCCAAGATTCCCTACCTCCAAATGGATCTGGGTGTCCACTACCCAAAATCAAGCTTTGCCAAGTTTGCCATTTTTCTGAAAGAAAAATGAGATGTGTAAGAACTTGGAATAATATGTATTCTGGAGGTATGTAATGTTAGAACTTCTAGTTTTTGCAAAGTTTTTATTTTGATCTTTAGGCCAAAATGATAAGTATTCGAAACTTCAGGCTCGAGATTTACATCATGAATGAGGAGGACGATTGTACAACACCATTCTCATTAAAATAACATAACATAGGATGAGCGATTATTCCGCATCACTCAAGTATCAGGAAAATTTAAATACGTAAAGTAGGGTGAGCGATTATACTGCACCACCTAAAATGGCAATAAAATTAAATAGTAGGCAAATTAAATATGCAGGGTAGGGTAGGCGATTATACTGCTCCACCTAAAATTTGCAATAAAATTAGATCTGCAGTCCAAGATAGACGATGATACCACACCATCTTGGATTGCAGTAAGATTAAATTTGCAGTTCAAGATGAGCGATTGTACCGCATCATCTTGGATTGCAGTAAAATTAACATAAATAAACACTGAGTTAGTAATCAAGATCTACACCAAACAAGAAATCAAAGATATATGTAACTGTTAGGTTGAGAACTAAAAACAAGTATGGTGCAAATAGTTTTTCACGAGGATATATCCAGCAGTTGAGGCAGAGGAAGAAGATGAACTGTAAAATCCTTAGAGGAAACTTTTTTTTTCTTTCGTTCTGCGAAGAGAAATGAGAAATGGTTAGATTTTAGAAAGTCGTGCTAATAACGTGTTATAAATAGGTAAAAGTTAGAGAGATAACTTTTACTAGTAACAGAAGCGAAGTAAGGGTAAAATATCACACTGTAACTATAATTCAAGGGGAAGACAAATAAAAGAGGAAGGAATAAATACTGATGTTAATGATTTGTCCTTTCTGTTTTTTGTGTGTTTTGATAGCAATCGAAGTGCTCTATTTATAGAGCAACTGTATACGAACATATTCTTACATTTTGAAATTTACAGCACATGACTTTGAACATACAATCACCTTTATTTCCAAAGTCTACATCAATTTGTGTGGGTATTGAAAAAACTTACATTTTGAAATTTACAGCACATGACTTTGAACATACGATCACCTTTATTTCCAAAGTCTACATCAATTTGTGTGGGTATTGAAAAAACTATGTGGGCATTCATTAAGCTGCCAACGATTTCAACATTACCAATGTTTTCAGCAAATATTCATTAATTTGGAAGAAATCGTACAAAACAGAGGGTAACCGCCCCATTCTCCAGCCCTAGCTAAAATTGACTATTAATTTCTTTCTAAAATTGACTATTTAAGAGCCTTGGGCAAGACCGATACAAATAGTATTGTGAGGACAAGCTGATAGAATAGTATTGGAAGGATGAGGTATATGTGCTTTGTGCCCTTGCAGATTTGAGTGGTTTCTGAGGAGCTTTTAATTGGGTTCTTTTGATTTAGTCGTCTTGCTTTACTATTCTTCTTAAGTTGTTTGCATTGGGTTGAGTTATATGCTTAATGTCATGTGTTTATGAGCAAATTATAATCTCGTAATGTTATGTGATAGATCCCACGCGCATTGGGTAGTTTATATAATGTCTCAATAAAGTATGGAAGCGGAAGGTGGGGAAGAAATGGAAGTGGACGAAGTAGATGAAGAAATGGAAGTGGAGCAAATGGTGGAAGAACAAATTGAAGAAGAAGAAGAAGAAATGGAAGTGGAGCAAATGTGGAGAGATGCTCATAATGATAACAATGCGGATGGAGGATAATGAGTCACAAATAATTCTAGTGAGGTAGTGATGAATTTCTGATGATGTTCTTGCAATGTTAGGTTTTGTGGTTGCGTTCGAGAAAGGAAAAAAGAAAGAAGAAAATATTAATTGTAATGATGAATTTCTGACTAATATAAGGTTTTATGGTTGTGTTTGAAACTTGGAATTTGAAATTTCATTTGATTGCTTAGTTACAACGATTCCATTATTATTCTGTGTATTTGAGTTCATGATTGTGCTTGCTAACACTTCAAAATTATTGTTAATGGATCTCCTTTGATTCAAAATGTTTATGTTTCTTTTGCATTATTTCATTTTATGTTATAAGATTCAACTAATAAATCCTAAGAAATCTACGAAAGAAATCCATACAAATACATAGAAATCTATAATAAAAATCTATATAAATCTGTCAAAATCCATAAAGAATTAAAAATCTTTTAAAATCTGTCATAAAAAAAGTCTATTAAAATCATGTGAAATTCAAATAGACTCCACCCAAACTTTTCTTTCTTTTATATTTATTGGGCAAGGCGTATTTTCTCTCTCATTCAGGTCGGCGACGCTGCGACAAACCTGAAAAAAAAACCTCTTGCCTTCTTACTGTCCAAACCCCCACCTTTTCCTACGGAGAAGAACCTCCAAAAACCTAGAAATTCAAATTCAACGGCTCAAATTCCATGTTTTCTTGACAGGCACTCGAAAATCACAGAGAATGGGTCGCCCCGAGCCTTGTGTGTTGTTCGCCCAGACCTTCGTCCACCCCCATCTCGATGAATACGTCGACGAGGTTCCTCTCTCTCTTCCGCAATTTCTGAATTTTCAATTGTCTGCCATTCGGTTAATTTAGTCCCTGTTCTGCAATTAGCTTACGAATTTTGATTTGTTAGTTACTCTTACTTTCTATGAAATCTGTATTGCCAATGCATTACTGCACCGTGTGTATAAAGTACTAATTTTTTTTTGAATTTATGCTTGCTTTTTCTTTCCATTATTTAAATGTTACTCATTCAAAGCGAATTGTGGGTTTTAGGTATTGTTTGCTGAGCCCATTGTCATCACTGCCTGCGAGTTCCTTGAACAGAACGTGTCTTTTGCATCTCAGTCAGTAACACTTCTCGGGTAAGCGGCTTTACTGATTTTGGAGTTGTTTCAGCCTTTACCTTTGTTTGTGTATTTCAGAATATTGTGATTCGATCTTTTAGATTAAGCCTGAACATGAACATACTGGTCATGATATTCAGCATTCACTTAAGCTTGTTACAAATACCGTAGCTTAGATCCGGCCTGAAATGCTTTCACATCTGACAAAGAATTTTTTTTTCTTTTCCTATCTTACAAATACCATATCTTCAGCTGCAGAGGTTTGGGAGCTATCATTCTCTGGGAATTCTTTTTATTTTGTCAGATGTGAAAACATATAGGTTTTCTATGTCTTTGGGAATTCTGTTTATCTTGATGTATCTCCCCTCGGTATGAGTTGTTGCTGCAGGTTACATGTTTAGTGTTCTTCTAAAGTGGACTCCTTGTTCACTAATTTTGTACCGCTCCACATGTTCTTTTAATGAATATTTCTATTTCTTATTAGAAAAGAAAAGAAAAACATTAGTCCAGTTGCTATTGCAAAGTTTAGTAACTTAGTTAAATCTTTTTCTCTCCCTTAAAAAATTCAGTGTCAGAAATTTAGTGAGACTTTTATCTGGTAACCAAGGATAAGGGATTAAACGTCAATTCTTTAGTGAAGGGTAATCCGTTTCAAGATCTAAGGAAAAAGAGGTTTAGGCGTTGAAGTTTTGATTAAGAGGGATGCACATTTATTGTGGAGAAGCAATTAGCATGTTGGCATCTGAAGTAGGTATTGCCATGGTGCTAGCAGGTGGGGTTCCCTTTGTGTTTATCATTTCACTGTGGTGTTCAGAGGCTCTTGTAGAACCTTTGAAGAAACATTTCACAGGGAATTAATTCTTTTACTCAAAATCTTTGCCTTGGGATAGGATTAAATTTCTGAAGATAAATAGGGTGGGGATAGGTGGCTTATACTCACAATTTTTCACTCATCCTCTTACCTATTGGGTTGGAACTTTAACCTCTGAAGGAGCCTAAATGTGATTGAAATTAATGAAGGCTTTCTTCCCCATTATCAATTTATCAAAGTTCATTGATTGAAAATGTTTACTTTTATTAGGCCAGGTTGATGGGAGGGCTTTCAATTAGAATTTTCTAAGACGTACAAATCTTGTTTTAATTGGTTGATTAATAAATTGTGTTTACCTATTCTCAAAACCCAACCCGACCCAACCCAAATGATTTGGAATGCTAGGATATGTAGTGAGGTACAAGTGCTTGTTTGGAGAATTACTCATGGGACAGTCAACATGTGCAACGATGTTGACTGTAGGGGGTCTGATATATCTGTTTCACTTTCAAGGTCTATTATGTGCAAACTTGAAGCAGAGGATACTGGTCATTATTGTGGAGAAGCATTGTTACTTTGGAAAACTTTTGGGGGAAGTGTTGTGTATTGGCATTTTTTTTCATTTGTTTGGCTTGGAATGACAAGAAGTTCTAGGATTTCATACAGCCGACCCCACTTAGTGGGAAAGGGCTTTGTTGTTGTTTTGCTTGGAATGACAGGAAGTTTTGAAAAAAAGATGGAGGAGGTGTCAGAATTTGGGGATAGATCATAGAGTCAGGTTTTGGGCTTCCTTGTAGGTTTTATGCAGAGTTTTTAGAGATATCCCTTTCTTTGTTCTTCTGCATGCCTTATGAGGAGCTACAGTTACTTGATTAAGGAATGTGAGAGGGATTTGCAAATAACTACTCGGAGTCACTAGCAAATCCCTCTTACATGCCTTTGTCATGATTATGTAGTGCATCTCTAGTCCCCTTTGTAGTCTATTTCTTCCTCACTTAGCCTCAAGCCGTTGGAACTTGGAAGCCGCTCACCCATACTTAGCCTTTATATGTTCTCTTTAAAATATTGTTCTCTTTCTGAATTTTAAAAATAAGGGTTTCCATTCTTATACCAAAAATCAATGAAATTCTGGGCTTTTTTCCCCTGAAATTTGGTTTTCTTGTTATGCCAGATTATGCTTGATAGATATTGCATATGTTCTGAAGTGGTATTGTTGTTTACAGGGCTACTTCACCTCCTTCATTTGCTTTGGAGGTCTTTGTTCAGTGTGAGGGGGAGACAAGGTTCAGGCGCCTCTGTCTGCCTTTCCTATATTCTCCTTCTTCTTCAAATGTGCTAGAAGTAGAGGTAATTATCATATTGACACATGATAATGTTACATCCTGTATTCTGCAAAATTCTACTCTTTTATTTATTTATTATCTTTTGATGGTTGACTGTCAATGTTGAGCTGATGAGTATGTTCCTGTTTATAGATATATTTTTTTAGCTTTTTAAAATGTGCCAATTCCCTCCGTAAGTAATGATTTTAGGTCATCTTAAACTTCTTATGTAATTACTTCTTTATGGAGGAAATAAATTTCTAGCCTAACATTATACTAAAAAATCATAATTTAATAGGTCGACAAATGCACTTAAGAGAAAAAAGAGTTGGGAACATTTTGGTTTCAGTTTGTTTTGTTTCTGTTCCCTTCTCCTTGTCTTAGCTATAGGTGAACCTAGTTGTTATTATTGATGAACTGTCTCCTCTCTCTCACACACGCAACATTCATGGGTACATCATTGTTTTTCTTTATTGACTATTCTCACAGGAGTCATTGCTTATCTGCAGGCTGTTGTAACTAATCATCTCGTTGTAAGGGGCAGCTACCGCAGTCTTAGTTTAGTCATATATGGAAACACGGCAGAAGATCTAGGGCAATTCAACATTGAATTTGATGATAGCTCCATAACTAATCTTGTTAGCTCTACTGAGGGAAAGCTTGAAGACCTCCCTCTTGCTTTACATTCAACTAATCTGAAAATTGAGGAATCCATATCAACTCTTAATACTCTATCTCTACCTGTTGCGGCATCAGATGTATCTGTTGAAGCTAAGCATTTGTTACAACTGATGTTGAAGGTCTGTGAGTTGCCCAATCTAGGTGATGCATTGCATAAAATTGTCGGCATTGTAGTATCAGCTGCCACTTCATATGTCACCTCTTCTTGGGGACGATCCAGTGAGTGTGAAGAGTTGCGCAATGTTCTTAGTGTGGCCAGAACAGAGCTTATGGAGCTCTATAAGGTCTTTAAAGGCGAATCAGGGAATGATTTAGCTGAATCACTAGAAGACAATGGGCTTTTTGAGTTTGAGGTTGAATTAGCAAATTCTAAACAGTTGGTGGATGTGTTAAGTCAGTACTTTCGGTTTAGTAGGGACTTCTTGAGTGTTGTACATCACCAACTTCCACAGGTGATTAAATTACAACTTCTTTCATTTCTGTACTCCATATTTTCAATATACAACAGATGAAAAGGCATGTGCTCTCTCTTTCTCTCTCTCTCTACACCTGTGTGCCCACATTGAATGTGATCGATTTTTTAAAGTTGTATATTTGTTTTCAGAATACAAATGTCATGCTGGGGTTGAGTGTGGCTTTTCTTTTGTGCTCTGGAAGAGAAAGCTGCTTTCATTTTGTTACTGGTGGGGGAATGGAGCAGCTTGTACATGCTTTTTGTTGTAGCAATCAGAAATCTCCTGCTACTACATTACTGCTACTAGGAGTTGTTGAGAAGGCTACTCAGCATTCTTTTGGCTGTGAAGGATTTTTAGGTTGGTGGCCACGTGAAGATGAAAAAATCCTATCTGGTGCCAGTGATGGTTATAGTAGATTGTTAAATCTCTTATTGCAAAAACAGCGTCATGATATTGCTTCTTGTGCAACTTATGTCCTTCATCGGTTAAGATTTTATGAGGTTGCTTCAACATTTGAGGTTTACTTCCCACTTTGGTGACCCTGTTTGTGGTTTTACTTGTGTTTGTGCGAACTATAATTTAAGTGGTTTCTTATGGTAATTCCATTCTTTTCAGTGTGCAGCTTTGTCGGTATTGGGTGGTCTATCTACTTTTGGTAGGGTCACAAGTGGTACTTTGGACATGCTTATCTGTGCAAAGTCACAACTTAAAAAGCTGTTGGTCAGTTGTCATTTTGTTGCTTTTGGTTTTAGCTATGTAAAACCTTTGAGTATATTTTTTCAACTTTTGATGTCCCAGAAACCTGCATTGCAGTTTTTTTGTTCATACTTATTGACAAGTATTTATGCAGAAATTGATAAATTCACGTGGTCCAATTGAAGATCCTTCTCCAGTTCCCCGAGCCACCAAATCCTTGATTCTTGGTCAGACAGAAGGTTTGTCGTCATATAAAGCATCCAACAACTTAATTGCTTCTTCAAATTGTTGTTTCGCAAATTGGGATATCGACATGCATTTGCTGGCTCTTCTCAAGGTAAATTTCCCTATTTGCTCTTTCAACTACTTCCTCAAAAACTGAGATATGGTTAATTATATGGTTTATTTGTATAGTCTCTATGTTGTACGGCCTGTTACCTTTTGTCATTGATTTTAAAGGAGTGAAAGTCTAGGCTTGGGACCAACCTTGCTAGATTTGAAAACTATACGCCTCAGAGCATTGGCAGACCAAATAGAGAGTAGAAGTAGCATTTGCAAGGAAACTAAGTATGTGGTAGGAGGGATGTGGTGGAGAAATATAGTTTTTGGATAGACCTGACTAACACAGGGGTAGAGTTTCAGTATTTTATTAGCTCAACTCTATATCCAAATTGTTGATGACAGTCTATCTAATCACTTCAAACTAAAATTGCTTATTCAACTGCATGATCAAATTAACTATAATACTGTTAACTTCATTATCCAGAATCAAGTTAAATTGAAATTTCTCTGATCTGCTCACTCCCTTAATCAGATGAAGTTTGGAAATCAAGTCCATAAATTGTTTTCCAACTTTCGTATCATTTTCCAGTGCGTTCTCACTTTCTCTTTATTCCACAACACAGTTTAAATTTTGATATTTGTTCTTGTTTAGATTATGTATTGGAATTTATGTTGCAATTTGTGACTGATATTTTAACTTTTTTCTTTTTTGCTCAATGTTTATACAATACAACCATATTAATTTTTTACTAAGCAATGTTTAAAATACATTGGTAGCAGGACAAGGGATTTCTACCTCTATCAGTTGCAATATTGACGTCATCCATATTGCGTTTAGAAGTCGGACATGTGATGGACATATTTGTGGATGTTGTGTCATCAGTTGAGGCCATAATTCTTTCCTTTCTTTTTTGCCGCTCAGGTCTCTCTAATGCTGTCCTATTTTCAAGCCTCCTATCCGTCAAATCCAGATCATGTTAATGATAATTATGACATTGCATGTTTTCTTACTCAGGCTTAATTTTTCTTCTGCACCACCCTGAACTTTCTGCAACAATAATACATGCCCTAAGGGGTGCTGATGACGTGAATAAGGATGCGTGTCTTCCTCTTCGATATGCATCTGTTTCATTATCCAAAGGATTCTTTTGTGCTCCACAGGATGTTGGAATTATTGTTGGGGTCCATTTGAGGGTGGTTAGTCCTTTGGCTCCTTTTGGTTTCAAAATATTACAGACTTTCAGCTAAGATTAGCAACTTTCTAATGCTTTGGTGCAGGTTACTGCTGTAGACCGTTTGCTTACTGCAGCACCAAACTCTGAAGAATTTTTATGGGTGTTGTGGGAACTGTGTGCTCTTGCAAGGTGGAATGGAATTCATCTTGTTGATTGTGGGTTGTTTATACATGGTCTTTAACCACTTTTCTGTTATGATTTGCAGGTCTGACTGTGGACGCCAAGCATTATTGGCTCTGGGATATTTTCCGGAGGTACTGATGAATATGCGATCTGAAACCATATAGTAATAACTAACGCAAAAGTCTTCTTCCAACCAATTTAAACTAGCAACCCTATCATCTATGTGGAACTTATCTTGGCTTTTGGAAATATTTCTTATATATTAATGATCTACTATTGGTAACTCATTTTCTTATATTGAATTCTAAAGTTTTCATCTATATCACATATTAAAACTTTGAAGTTCTGTTTTATTTTATTTGACTGGTACAAAGTGTTTGAACTTAGGTATAAGATACAAGCCAAAGAGGGTTTACGAACTAACTTAAGCAGTATTATTCAACTTTATTCTGGTATACAATTCTGATCACAAATGTGGATGTGTATGGTGCCTTTACAAATATCAAAATCTAACATGGTAGTATCTGTGGTGTCTGAACAATAGTTCTGTTTGTTGTTCTTGGTAATCCTATTGTTAGATTATTCTTTATAGATACATATTTCAGTTTATTGACAAATGAATGCATATCCATTTTGTAGGCTGTTAAAATTTTGATTGAAGCTTTACATTCTGCCAAGGAACCAGAGCCAGTTGCTAAAAATAGTGGTTCTGCACTTGACCTTCATCTAAAGACTAAATCCGAAAGTTTGACAATATTGTACTTTTAGTTATTCATTTACACAGTTCATGTTCTGGATATTCAGGAGCCCCGCCGTTAAATATTGCCATATTTCACTCAGCTGCTGAGATTTTTGAAGTTATTGTTTCTGATTCCACTGCATCTTCTCTTGGATCATGGATTGGACATGTTATGGAGCTCCATAGGGCGTTACATTCCTCTTCTCCTGGGTCAAATAGAAAAGATGCCCCTACACGGCTGTTGGAATGGATAGATGCTGGTGTTGTATATCATAAAAACGGGACAACAGGTCTTATACAGTACGCTGCTGTGTTGGCTTCTGGAGCAGATGCCCACTTGACTTCAAACATCCCACTGGTGTCAGATTTGGCTGATGTAGAAAATGCTGTTGGAGATACCTCTGGTGGTTCTGATGTTAATGTTATGGAAAATCTTGGAAAGTTTATATCTGACAAGACTTTTGATGGTGTTAATCTTCGTGACTCTTCTGTAGCACAGTTGACAACAGCATTTCGCATTTTAGCGTTCATTTCAGAGAACTCAGTATGTGATTTTCTACTTTTGTATTTACCATTATGGTGAATTTTTTGTGTTGCTCATGTTGCTCATGTTGATGTAGACTGTTGCTGCTACTCTGTACGATGAAGGTGTTGTACCAATAATATATGCAGTTGTGGTCAATTGTAGGGGTATGCTTGAGAGGTCCTCAAACAGTTATGGTATGTTGATCGGAATAGTTGATTTGTATGTATAACCTGTTGAAAAAACCCCTTTCACTGGACCTTGTTCTTTGATGTACCCAACGACAATAGACTAAACTAGCAAATATAGAAAACTTAGAAACACACAAGAATTATACTGGTTCGGCAGAACTTATGCCTACGTCCAGTTGTGATTTCCCTAGGTAGAGAAATCACCGCTTCTTTGATTAATAATAGAGATTACAGAACTTATGCAAACCCTAGAACTAATCTCAAACCTCTCTGCTGTTTGGCTGTTTTCTCTCTGCTGAAAATCAGCCTTGCCGCACCCTATTTATAGATATAGGGTTGGCTTACATGTCCTTTACAGATTATAATTCCTATTCTAAGTGGAATAGGAATTTAGACTTCCTTTCCAATTCCAAATAGACTTCTAGGATTTCTAATCTACATTGAATAAGGAAACTAAGATTCTTTCCTAGCCCTATTAGGAGAAGAATTGGTGCACCCTTTCCCTAAAACAATCCTAAACAGAAAAGGACACAAATTGACGAGCCAAAAACTAACATAACCACTAAAATTGTTCCCCTAAAAAGTTTGCAACCAAACTTGTCCCATCAAAATCACTATAGACTTGGGGGGGAAGAGGTGATTTCATGTCCACTTCAACTTTTCAGTGTTAAGAGTTATCTGTATATTTCTATGTCCTTGCTCTGTTTATTATGTTCTGTGCTGTCTTCAATTTGGTTGCCCAACTTTTCCTGCTCTTGCTTATAACTTTGTTGCAGTTACAGATTCCTTTCATTTCTTTTAGAACCTTCTTCTCAAATCCGACACTTCCTATTATACAATATTCTGATATTTTAATGGGTCCATTTTGTTGGACTTTTGAAAAATTTGCTCTTATTTTGCCGCCTTGAACAGATTACCTTGTTGATGAGGAGTGCAATACTACATCAGATTTATTGTCAGAACGTAATCGTGAGCAGAGTTTAGTTGATCTTCTGATTCCTACAATTGTGTTGTTGATCAATTTGTTGCAGAAATTGCAGGTTTGCTACATTTTGTTTCTAGCTTCTTTATGATTGATTTCTATATGGGAACTTTTGTTTGATTGAGAGAAGCAGCAGTTCATATTGAAGCAAAGTTGTGTCTGTAAAATGGTTATTATCTAATCTGGATGCTTACATGATTCATGTTAGAGAATTTGAAATGTTGGTAATCTCATTGGGTAGAACAACCTTTTATCTAGGGTGTAGTGTAGATGTGTTGACGTTAGCAGCTACGGTTTTGGTCATGTTATATCATATTTTTGATTGGCTAGAATCTAACTAAATTTTGAGAAAGGATACTCGGACTAGGGTTCTTAGATGTGTATTGTGTAGACATTTGAAGCTGTAGTTTTGGTCATGTTATATCATAGGATTGATTGGCTATGAATCTAACTAAATGGAATTTTCATTTCATTTTACCCCATGACTTGTAGACAAGAGGGAGAACTTTTCCTTCTATGTAGGGCAGAGAATAGCTGTGTTTGGATAGAGTAATTTGTCCATGAATATATCTCATTTTTGAGAAAGGAAGCTTTCACTACCTCACACTATTAACAAACTGTTAAATGGAAATTTCATTACATGCTACTGATCTGTAAAGAGAAAATGTTTGATGTTCCATCCTTCTGTTTTAAGATTTGGGGATTGCATGAACTTGCTGCCACCTTTTAATTTTGAGTTTGTTTGGGACTTAACTACTGTGTGCTCTCACCAGTTGTCTGTTAAAATGTGGTCTTTGGACTGCTATCTGTAGGAAGTACAAGAGCAGCACAGAAATACCAAGTTATTGAATGCCCTTCTACGATTGCACCGAGAAGTAAGGTAACTGAGTCATCCTCGTTTTCCTCTTCCCTAGGTATTTTAGTTTTATTCATATAATTTGACTGAACTTATTCAATTGCAGTCCAAAATTAGCCGCATGTGCAGCGGACTTATCCTCTCCTTATCCTGATTCTGAGCTTGGTTTTGGAGCTATCTGTCACCTTCTTGCGTCGGCACTTGCTTGTTGGCCAGTCTATGGCTGGACTCCTGGTCTTTTCCACTCCCTCCTTGCAAATGTTCAAGTTCCTTCCTTGCTGGCCTTGGGTCCAAAGGAAACATGTAGTTTGCTTTGTCTTCTGGTATGCATTTCTTCTCTTGTTCCCTTTCTTTTGTATTGTGGGAATATCATGTTCTTTGTAATCGATTTACTGAAAAATTTAAGATATGTTTCATATGGAGCTTGACTTAGAGCTGTCTAAGCCTTTCCTAGTCTCATGATCATTTAAAACAGCAGTGGTTTAGCCTGCCTAGTCCATTGTAGTGTTCAATGTGCTCTTTAATAACCCTCATGTATCTGTAATTAGTGGTGCTTCCTCCATTCTTGGTTTCTGTTTATTGTGCACTTGATGCACCAAAGAACATCATGTTATGCTGATTATTCACTTTGTAAATTTCGCAGTCATTCTTTTCTTAGCCGGTAACTTGAACTGTACTCAATTCGTTGGGTTTAAGTCTAAATTGTTATTTGGATATAATCAACGATTATTGACACATCTAGTTTTCTTTTCTGATAAATTTTTGTTTATTGAGTTGGTAAACCTGGCATACATTGCCTAAACCATCAGATATGTTATAATTTCTACCTTAATGGACTGCCAAATGATGTGTGACACGTGTTTTTAACATGTTTCCTCTTGTGTTTTCTTCCTTTCTGGGAATGCAAGAATGATTTATTGCCTGATGAAGGGGTCTGGCTCTGGAAAAATGGGATGCCCTTGTTGAGTGCCCTTAGAAATTTGTCTGTTGGGACTGTTTTGGGTCCTCAGAAGGAGAGACAGGTCAATTGGTATTTGCATCATGAGCATCTGGAGAAGCTGCTCAGCCAATTGACGCCACATCTTGACAAAGTTGCCCAGATTATCCAACATTATGCTATTTCCGTATGTGATTTCTTTCAGTGAAGTTGCCTGTTATTTTACTTTTTGTTTTCTTTTTCATACCTCTGAGAGAAAAGAGTAGGCAGTGGACCCATTCTTAATGGATACTTGCCGCTTTTGTCATCTTGCACGACTAATGAGATCACTTTAAACAGGCACTGGTGGTCATTCAAGACATGCTTCGAGTCTTTATTATTCGTATTGCTTGCCAAAGAGCAGAAAGTTTTTCCGTACTTTTACGACCCATATTCTCATGCATTCGTGATCATGCTTATGACTCGCCTTCGCCATCAGATACGGATGCTTATAAGGCAAGTTTCTTGCCACTGATAAAAGTTTAATAGTTTGTGTATTGTTGTATGTTTAAGTGTCCCCTCTTCTCTCTCTCTCTCTCTCTCTCTCACCAGGTTTACAGATATCTTGATTTCATTGCTAGCTTATTGGAGCATCCACGTGCCGAGGTTTGCATTTTAATTTTTGATTTATTTTGTTACCTTCCTTTTATCTATAAAAAAATCATTGGATTTTTACCTCTGCTTTTCCTTTCGCAGGGACTATTATTAAAGGAGGGTGCATTTCAGTTGCTACCTAGAGTGTTGAATAGGTGTTTAATTGCCATTGAGACAGGTGGAATACAGAATCTCGATGTTAGAAGTTCAGCTGCATTTGGATTCGGTTTGCTCAGTTGGTGCCTCCCTGTATTCAAGTCCTTCTCATTGATTTTTAATTCCCAGGCATCCCTGCACCATGCGGGGAAAAATGATTCGTAAGTAGATAAGATACATATTTATATTACCATTATTTCTTTTCTTTTTAATTGGATGATACAATTTGACCTTGTGTATGCTAAACTACTTCTGGTTTAATAGGAATGAATTTGAAAAGTTGACTACTGATGATTGCAAAATATTTTTAAAGTATCTCCTCAGGTTTTGTCAGGTAACTCCCTTCTTCCTCTGTACCTGAAGTTGGATTAGTGTATGTTGGTCAATGTGATGTTCCTACAGGAGCTAGTTTTTGTTTTCTACTGGGTCTGAAAGAGTAAATAAGAATTGCGCTGGAACACAAAATAAGCAAATGCTCGGCATTCTGAAGATATTTGGGAAAATTGAGTATTGGAGATAATAATTTTCTGGGGCTTATGATGATTTTGAGCTGTTATGGAATTATTAATATGACAAGTGACTAAATCAACTTCACATAGTAAAATGTTCACTCAGATAAGATAACTAATATCTAGACGAGGAAAGAGTTCTTAGTTTTATCTTTCTCTTATAAGAAAGTAACTGGGGAGAGATAGAGAAGCATAAAGCATGATGGACAAGGGGTCCATCAGAATCAGACAACTAAAGATGTAGCCGTAATATCCAAAACCTGTGCCAAATGGAAGAAACCAGTAAAAGATTTGGAACTTCTTATTTGATCCGTTGATGCTCCTTGCTTTCCAGGTTCTACCAGTTGGAAAAGAATTACTTGCCTGTCTTATTGCTTTTAAAGAACTGGGTGCTTGTAGTGAAGGTAAAAAAGCTTTAGCAGCCACTTTGTATCCTGCTCTCTCTGTTGAGGATCATGAATGGAGAAAGAGTCCCCCATTGTTATGTTGCTGTAAAAACTTGTTAAGATCAGTTGACTCGAAAGAAGGGTTGTCAAGTTATGGAATTGAGACTGTCAATGCATTGTCTCTGGGATCTTTCCGCTTCTGCCTTGATGGGGAAAGGTGATTACTCTTGCCTTATTGGCTATTTTACGAAATCACATTTTTAGTGTAGGCTTGTTAATTGTTGTATGTTTTGAGTTGTTTAACACTGTCAATTTGTTTGCCTAAAAACCATCAAGGTTTCACAGTATTGTGTTGTTGAACCATATTCTTTCTCCTTCTACTTGTTTTGTTTCACATACTTGGCAAACTTCAGAGCTATAAAAGATGACACTCCCTTAAAGTTAGTGTTTTTTTCATTTGTAGGGATTTTGTTGCTCACTGAGGCCAAGATGGTGCCATATATTTTATTTTGCCAATGGGCCTTTTGTTGTACAACGAGGCACATTGGCTAGAATTAGGAAGTACTGGGACTATCCTCAAACAGATTTTGAAATGCTTGCAAGTCAATTTTGAGGATAGTGATTTTGGCATTGGTTGCCAAATTTGCATTTATTTTAGGTTTCACTAAAATATTATTTCTTAAGTAAACTTAGCTTTTTATTTAGAACCATTATATTAGAATTCTATTTGATCACCTGAAGTAACTTTGCTTTACAATTGTATGACCTTACTTGAACAAGGTTTGTGCTACCGGCTGTACCTTTCTGTCCTTGAGTTCTGATGTATTTTGGGGTGTCTCTATGCACATGTGCTATATTTATTGGTTTTGATTTATTCTGTTCGGTATCTGCATTCTTTAAGCTTTTGAATGGTTTTTTTAATATCCACGTCACTGGTTGGACTTATGGCTTACTTCTTTGTTAGATTGAATCCAGACATGGTTGTTGCGGTAAAATTCCTGTTCGGAGTTTCTGATGATGATATAGCTGAAGCAGATGGTGTGCCTGATGGAAACTTGAGCTATATTTATGAATTGACCTCTCTATTGAAGACCATGGAGGCTGACCATATTGCTGACTCTGATGCTCAAACCCCTTTGTATGAGGTATAACTGGTTTTGATTTATTCTTTCATAGAATTCTTTGTAATCTCCAATTGTTTTTGCATAGTATTAATATCTGACATCGTCTTCATCCATACACAGGTTCTAGAATCTGCGAAATCATTAACATTGCTGTTGCAGAAACCTAGTTCGTTGTTAAAGGTGGATGATGTCTTTTCTGCTGATTCCATTCCTCTGCCGCCAAATATTCTAGTTTCTTCAAATATCCATATAATGCCAGATGGTGGTGCTGAAATGGCTGACGATTATCTTTACCAAGGATCACTTGGAGACAAGTTTCAGTGGGATTGTCCCGATAAATCATCAGAATCTAATCTTAAGAGGAAACAGCCGCCATCACTTGATGGCCCAAATAGGCGTGCGAGAGGAGAAAGCTCCACGGCTGAGACCACAAATCAAAATGTGTTTTCACGAGGACTGGGTTCAACTATTGCGTCATCGGGTCCTACTCGTAGGGATACCTTTCGGCAGCGCAAACCAAATACCAGCCGGCCTCCTTCCATGCATGTTGATGACTATGTTGCAAGAGAAAGGAATGATGGCGTTTCTAATTCTAATGTAATAGCAGTCCAGCGGGTGGGATCTACTAGTGGGAGACCTCCGTCAATTCATGTCGATGAATTTATGGCCAGGCAAAGGGAACGTCAGAATCTAGTGTCAACGGTAGTTGCAGATGCGGCTGTACCAATGAAGAGTTCAACTCCTGTGAATGACACAGCTACGGAGAAGTTCAACAAACCTAAACAATTGAAAGCGGATCTCGATGATGATCTTCAGGGCATTGACATAGTATTTGATGGTGAGGAGTCTGAACCTGATGACCAATTGCTCTTTCCTCAGCCGGATGATAACCTGCAACAGCCTGCTCCTGTCATTCTTGAGCAAAATTCTCCCCACTCTATTGTTGAAGAGACAGAGAGTGATTTGGTGACTCCAGTAGCATCTAATATGGATGAGAACACACAAAGTGAATTTTCTTCTAGGATGTCAGTTTCGCGTCCTAAAATTCCATTGACCCGTGAACCAAGTATTTCTTCAGATAAAAAGTACTTTGAGCATTCTGATGACTCGATGAATGCTACATTACACAAGGCCTCTAGTAGTTTTGACTCTGCAACAGCAGCAAACAATCTTAGATTCCCTGTCTTTGCTTATAATAACTCTTCAGCATCTTCCATACAGATACCAGTGGGTTCTAGGATGACTCCACAGAATTTCTTTCCGAAGAATAGTCCACAGCGTGCTGGCAATGCTAGCAATGTGCCTCCAGGATTTTATGACCAGAGATTTGTTCCAAATCAACCTCCTCTACCTCCCATGCCACCTCCCTCAACTCCCATGCCACTTCCCTCAACAGCTGTGATATCGCAGACTTCTGATTCTGTTCCAAGTCAATCATCCCCTTTTATGAACTCTATGACTGATGTACAGCAGCCACTTCCAACACCCTTTCAGGTAAGTTCTAGACATTTTTCTTCACCTGTCTCATGTAGCTGTCTCTTGCTGGTTTATCTGCATTTATGTAACCCTTTGCTGTGCTTCATTGCAGATTCGTTCAGATTATCTTTCTGCATTCAATAATGGTTCCACATCTTCAAGAAATTCCATCTCTTCTCCTAGTGGAGCTGTCAGACCACCTCCACCACTTCCTCCTACACCACCTCCTTTTTCATCTAGTCTGTATAATTTAACACCCAATAGAACTATTACCCAGTCTTCAATGTATAATCAGACTAGTGCGGGAACAACTGAACTTCCTCAGAGTTCTACCACACCTTCAGGGGCCAGAGTGAATACCTACTCGCAATTGCCACACATGGGTTTCCGGCCTGGTTCTAATTCTATGGGTCTTTATGGAAGCATCCCAACTCAGCTGCAAGGCGACAATGCAACTGTATTGCAGAATCTCTCTATCGCTCAGTCTTCCGTTCAAGTAATTCATTCCCTTGGTCAGTTGCAGCCGTTGCAGCCACCACAGATTCCACGCCCTCCACAACCACCCCAACATCTTAGGCCACCTATGCAAGCTTCACAACAGTTGGAGCAAGGTGTATCTATGCAGAACCAAGTTCAAATGCATTCACTACAGATTCTGCAACAGCCACATGTTTCACCTATGCATGCCTACTATCAACCCCAACAGCAGGAGTTTGCTCATGCACAGCAGCAACAGCAAGTTGACCATTCGCAACAGCAAGCAATGCATCAATCAGGGGATGCTACGTTGCAACAAGAAGATCCAGCAATGTCATTACATGAATACTTCAAGTCTCCAGAAGCTATTCAGGTATTTGCTACTTCGGATCCTTGCAGAGAGAAAAGACCTTTTCATGAGTTTTGAATTTTCCTTCAGACCCTTTTGTGGCATCTTTCTGCAAAGAACTTCAGTTTTGGAGCTTCTTCAAATAGATCTTTTTAAATTGTTTGGGTGCTTGGGTGGGTGGGGGGAGGGGATACTTTCTGCCTAAAACTTTTAGATTTGTTTGACGGTGTGGCCTTTAGCTTTGGTCTCTTCTAATTATTCGTTTTCCTTCTATGGCAGTCTTTATTGAGTGACCGAGATAAACTTTGCCAGCTTTTGGAGCAGCATCCAAAGTTAATGCAGATGCTTCAGGTATTTTTTCTTATTGTCTTAGGCCTCCTCTATTAGCCTGCGAGTTCATGTTTCCACTTATCAATATTGGTTTTCTTAATCTGGAATAATGGGGAATCTGTATTGAGTCACCAAATGTGTAGGGTTTATACAATTGAGGCTAAAATGGCTATTAAAAAAAAAAAAAAAAAAAAAAAAAAAAAGAAAAAAAAAAGCTATGCAACATTAGATACTTTGAAATAACTACTGTACGAATGTGTTTGAATGAACTGTATAGGAATTCTTGTAATCACGTGTTTTGAAAATTGTCTTCTAATTCAGTCTTTTGGTATGCACGGATAATTTGATTAAGGGCTTGTTTGGAAGTGCTTTCAAAATGGATGAAAATGCTTTTGGTGAAAATGTTTATGGTACCAATCCTTGGAAAAATGCTAGTGAATCTTTGGAAAAGCACTTAAAAGTGCTTTTGGAGCCCAAAAACATTTTTGCTAAAAGCGCTTTTAGTCATTTTAAAAGCATTTCCAAACGAACCTCGAGTAATCTAAAATACGTAGCAAAATGTCCATGCTTGAATTCTCTCCTCCCATATAGGTCCTTAGTTAACATGCTCATGTTTTCCCCCTCATTTTTATCTTGTGTATTTTTGGTTTTTGTGATCCCAGTTATGGAGCTTCTTTCCTCTAGATTTGTTTGGAAATTTCTTTTTATGGCTTAAAAACGATGTCTTGTCCTTGTTTGCCCCGAACATATCTTTCTAAATTTTAATAACCGAGTCGAGACTCTTCCCTGTATGCGTTTTCGGTTTACTTTATTTGCTCTCTCCTTGTATGTTTCTACCTGGAGAATGTCATAGTTCTTGTTTGTTCTCTCTTCTCGGATACTATGCCGTTCTAACGCTCTAGATTTGTTTTATTTCATGTGAATTAACAGGAGAAGTTGGGCCAGATATAACGGAATGACCAAGAGTCAGGATAGTCTCTTCAAAGTATCTAGGAGTTATCAAGTGACAATCCAAGGCTTGCAACCCCAAAGCATCTAGGAGTTAACCTTTGATCAATCATTTAATTTTGGTCCCCTGAAATTTTGTATTGATAATGTACTATAAAACTGTACATTATTATTTTCCCACCTTGATAATGTCATTCAACATTATAAGAAGAGGTGTAACATTAATGTAATTCCTTCATGAAAATGTCGATATATCAACGAATGTTTTCACCCGTTGCCTAAGTCTCTGTTTCTTGGTTTTGAGAGATTCGCTTTAGGAGGGCCTGTTTGGTAGTCTATTAAAAAAAAATTCATCATTTTTCCATACATTTCTTTAAGAACATTTATTGAAAACAATTTTCTTGAAGACTTCCAACACTGGTTTAGTATGAGATATAAAATTGTTTTAAATCTTAAAACTGAAACTGGACAAAGTGATCCAAAGTGAGGTGGTTGTAGGCTATTTTGTTAAGTTAGTCTTGAGTTCATTTTTTAAAAATAGTTTTACCATACAAGTTTTTAAGGCATAAAATATAAAAAGTATTTTTGAGTTTAAAAAGTTAAATTCAAGTAGAGTACTAAACAAACTCTAAAATTGTTGACAAGCTTGGCATGAGCTTTGCTCACCTGCGCATGAAGGGGCAAAAGAGAACGGTTGAGATTTATGAAAGAAAAAAAAAAACCAAATGCGGAGTAAATTTCCAAACTTGGTACTGGTTTCCTTCCCAAAAGACTTATTGAAAACTCACAAGCTTATGGATCCAAGAAGCCCATGATCCGAGAGATCCTCCCCAAAGCATATTTGTATATGTGTAACTCAGCACCGACCCAAGGGACATTCCCACTTTAAGAAATTATAGGTTCAAGAGATTCTCTCAACGGTTGATTTATTTTGATCTATTTGTATGACTAAATGAAAACGATTTAAATGATTTTTGTAGGCATGATTTTCAAATGGAGATTAAGAGATTAAACGGTTTCGATTATAAAAGTTTGCGATAAAGATATTTTCTTTGTAAGTGAGAAAATAAGTTCATCCCCCAAGAGAGGAATGCAAGCATTATCCTTCCCGTAATTAATCATACTGGCAGAAAACTTGAGCGAGATGACAACAAACCTAAAAAATTTGTTTGAATGGGAAAATCATAAATGAAATAAAATGAAGACAAAACTACTTCAAAATATACCAATAAAGATGTGTATATTAAACTGATGAAAGAGTCACCGTTTAACGAGAAGGGGTTTTAGTTTCACTTGCATGGTTGCATGGATATGGATTGTGGAGAATACAAGCGATAATAAAGAAAGGAAAATCGAACTCAAAATTTCAAATGAAGATAAAAAATAGAAGAAACGAACTCAAAACTCAGTGCAAAAATAGATATTTTTAACTAATTAAGTTGCAGATTAATTGAGAATTCTCAATTAGTAGTAAAATTGGAGTTATTAGTTAAAATTAAACATATAATATAGAAGGCTGTCTGGTCCTCAAGGGAACCATTACCCGTTTCGAGGGTTTTGCTTCCTTCATCTCTGTCACGACTCGTGAGTCACGAGTATGCATGATCATGGCACCAATAACCTCGTGCTATGGGTGGCAAAGACCAACACCCGCTATCAGCCTACGGTGATGTGACATGTGACACAGTTACAATCACTCATATCCCTAACTCCCTTTACGTCCCTAAGAGCAACTCCAGCAGGAGCTGGAGTCCGATGAACCAGCGATAGAAATGACCTAATAACCCTAGCAATCTGCTCTAGTCCATGTAGGCAATGAGGTTCGGGGGAGGCCCGAGTGAGAGGCCAGACTCGAATTGGTGGCTTGAGAGCCTAAGGCTATATGATGCAAGGCTGACGTCAGCCACATTATAAAATTAATGAAAAATGTAAAAAAATAATTAAAAAATTAAACAAAATGTAAACAATTAATAAAAAATCCGAATTTTTTAAAAAAAATAATAAAAAAAAGATTTAATTTTTCTATAAATATCTTATCATTATCTTCCACCTTACACCATAATTTTATATTTTCTCAAATACTTTGGGTTTTAATTCCTTATTTAATGAAACGTGGTACAACGAGACCGATTAAAAATTATATCCGAAATTTGAAATAAAATTATTTTTTTTATTATTTTATAAAATAAAAAATACTAATATTTTATTGCCTATTGCCATAGCTATTCAGTTTAGGGGTGGAGATGTAAAAGACAGTTACTGTTCACTGGGGGGATTCAATAGTGAGTTGCCCTCGGGGCCTTTTCAACGCTAGAGTTGCTCTAACGCCAACGAAACCTCATGTGCACGGGCGCATACCACAGTCAACATTTCTATATAACAAACTTCCCTTTTACTTTATACCGAGAGTAGTGTTAGATAAACTAAATTTGTAAAATTTACAAACTAAATAGTGTTTCAGTAATAAGAAATAAACACGTTAATCAACTCTTAAGTAAAAATCCAATCATCAACTTTCATGTCATTTAATTTATAAAATTTTATCTACAAATTTAGTCTCTCTAGCATTACCCTTATACTAATTGCCTAAGAGTATTTAACTCAAAATTAATTGGAATTTGCTATTGACTATATATTTGGTTTATTGACGATGGTCGATCTTAATTTTATTAGAAGGGGATTCTATTCAAATCTCATAAATGATGTTACTGAAAAAAAAAAATCATTTGACAATTAATACACACCCTCATACATGGCGTGGCTTAAACCACATGACATAATTGCACAATACAAATTAGGCCTATTTTGATACTTTGATAGAACTAGAACATACTTCTGATCCAAAGTCAATCAGCAATCGTTTAAGACCATAATTATATGTTGAAATATCAGAATTTACATTATCAATGTGAGAAAATCTCTCAACACACTAGTGTGCAATATGCACGGGGTTGTGTACTCTACACAGCTGCTTTCTTAATTATATTATTACTATATCCCATATAAGCGTATAGACTGTACTATTTCATTTACATGCAACCCATCTGAGCCTTCTCTCTCTCTTTCTCTCTCTCTCCCTCTCTCTCTCCCCAACTCTGCAAGGAAGAGGGTGTGTCGGAAATTTTGATGAAGCCTATGAAGAATTGGGGTATTGGTGATGGAAAAAGCAAGATGGAAACTAAACGATGATCATCATCACATATCTCCCAATTGTCCCAGGTGTGGTTGTTCCAACACCAAATTTTGTTACTACAACAACTATAGTTTAACTTAGCCAAGGTACTTTTGCAAGGGATGTAGGAGGTACTAGACCAAAGGTGGATCCCTTAGGAACGTCCCTGTCGAAGGTGGCTGCCGCAAGAATAGAAGAGGGTCCAAGTCTTTAAGGCTATCCACCATCACTACCACCACCACACAAGGTCACGCACAACACAACACTAATAAGAGTAGTGCCAATACTTATGAGGGTGCTCATAATTCCTATGGCACCAACGTGTTGGGTGATTCCACAAGTTCCTCGATGACTCAAGATGGGTCACATATTGATCTTGCACTTGTTTATGCAAATTTCTTGAACCAGAAGCCAGATAATTCAGATAGTACTACTAGATCTGATCGTCAACTACCAGAATTGCCAAGCGAATTCAACCCATCGGCTGTAGATTTTTCAAGCATGGTGTTGAACATGAACAATGCAAGCTTAGATAACACTAGTACTCAGTTAATGGGTGATCATCATCATCAAAATGGTCTTGTTGGGTCACTTGGATGTCACACTACTCTATCTCAATATCACTTTTCTACTGAAAATTGTAGCATCAATGACCGCATGTACTTTGGTGGATTAGACCCATTAATTCATCATCCAGAGAAGCATCATCATCATCAAGATACAAGTGAAGTAGTACAATATGCAAGCGATTTCGGGTTGCCGCCATTGCCAGGCCAAGAGGCATTATGGTCTACTACTTCTCAAATGACGGATATGTTGGAAATGTGCCCTAAAACCAATCATATGATGATACTTTATGGACATTTCACATGTTAAACTAATCTAGTTTAATATTAAGGGCAAACATTATTGTTTGAGCCGTCTCATATAAATGTTATATGCTTAAACGATAAGTCCAAGGAATATGTGATTGGGAGAATGCGATCTAAAGAAGTTAGATTGATGAGACCATTCTTTCGTAGACACATCCTAAACGTTCCTGATCATAGGATTGCCAATTGGGCATTGACAGTCCGTTAAGATCAGTACGTGCTGTGTCTTCTCTCAGGGAGAGTGACTAGTCTCGAGTCATTGGTATGAGTGACACCAAGACAAGCATGTAGGTGCTCAATAGAGAATGAGTTCATTGAACACGATCAACGAGGAGTTCTCATATTCATGTCACATGAGAACTCATGGTTGGGATAATGCAAAGTAGTCCTTTGACCTGAAGCATCACAGCTGTCTTTTGGTTAGGTACTTGATCTTTGATTATGTCAAAAGTCACTCTATCAGGGTGTCCACGGCATCGTCGGGGTTAAGCCACTTAGCCATGGAGGCAAGTGAATGCGCAACAAGGGATCTCTAACCTTCAAACTGTTTGAGGGAGAATACTCTATGATATGATTTAGAATCTCTGGCCAGAGTATGAATGAGATGTTGGAATGCGTTCCAGATCACATTCAAGGTAATCATATAAGTACAAGATTCACATTGGATAGTAGACATGAATAAACTATCAAACCAAACAATGTGGTCAAGAGTATTGTATTAGAGAAAGACCGTATTGCATTTGTAATCCTAAACTGAATAGGTTCTCCACCTCTTCTGATTAGCTTGGGTAACCATGATATGCTGCTAGGTGTCACTCATGGTTTGTGGAAGCCCTAAACGTGTATAAACACTAAAGGGAGAATTGAAAGTAAGTTTCAATTCACAATCGATTTGAAAGAGTTTGAATCGCCCACTGCCTCGCTAAAAGGAACCTAATGGATCGTACACCGTGTAAGGTAGAGATTGAAGATTCAACGGAGATGAGTAAGAATAATTAAATGGTTTAATTATTTATGGCAAGGATTAATTAATATGATTATTAATCAAACGAATAAGTTCGTTAAAAGACCTCGGGATAGTTTTGGACCTTAAGGCCCAATGGGCTTCGAACGTCAAGTCCATTGACTTAAGTTGTGTGACAACTTAATGAATAATGATTCACAAAGGCCCAAATAGCCCAATAAATCCCATATGGCCGGCCATGTTAGAGAAGGAGTGGTTTTGGACTTATTTACAAGTTTGCCACTCAAATGAATTAAGGAATAAGTATGACTTTATAGCCAAAATTCATTAAGGGTTTCTTTTGGGGAAAAGATGAGAACACAAATCTCTCTTTGCTCTCAAAGAGGCCGGCCACCCTAGAGGAAAATAGCTAGCAATCTTACTTCCTCTAGGTCACTCATTTCTTCTACAATATGCCTTGGTGTGGAGACTTAGAGGTTCTCAATTTTGGGAACTTGGAGAAACCTTTTCATCCATCCAAATCCATGGATCTAAGATGCAAGGAGTGAAGGCCCTCTCTTTGGGTGATTAGCCTTTGCTTATGCAAAGAGGAATCTACAAAGGTATTGATTTCTCAACTCACTTTGTTTTGAGTTGAGTCTTGGTTCACCTATCTACTAGGCTTTGAAGTTCATGGGTTAAGTTTTGTTTTTGAGTGCATATAAACATGATTCCGCCTTTTAATTGTTAATTGCATGTTGTTGATGTTGCTCAAATGAACTTGTTTTTCACAAATCTTCCTTCAGGATAGTGGTAGTCATACAATGCAGGCTCCTACATCGCTATTAGGACCAGAACCTCATGATCCAAACTTGTTAATGGGTGGTTGGCGCCCGTTTGACTTACCATGTAATGAAACTTTCTCCAGGACTACATGACGAGAGAAGAAATGTTGTTCATTGTGTTCATTTTGTTTTAAGGGTTATTATACAAAAATGTTCTTGAGATTTGCATGATCAATAGAAATGGTCACTGAGATTGTCCACACCATCCATGATTTTGGTCATTCCGTTAAAAACTCTTTGGGCAATTTTTAAAGCTTCGTAACTCAATCGTTTCTTAACCAAATTCAACTCATAATATATCAAAATGAAGATAAGAAAGTGTAGAACACGATTATAGCTATTTAAAAGCCCAATGATTGCTATAGATGGCCAGAAAGTGCCTAAAAGGTGATTGGTCTGTGGGAAAACTGGACAACTTGTCAGAAACTAGGTAAACTTTAAACGTTCATAACTTCTTCAATACTCAACGAAATTGAGTGATTCAAAAACTAAAATCATACTTCTCAATAAGAAAAAGAGAATGGTATCTTTTTATTTATTTACTGCTAACTCGCCGTGGTTTGGCTGGAAAACTGCTCGAAAATGTCTAACTCGAAAATGGTTAGCCACTTTCGAGCCTTTGTCCGACCAAACCATGGTGAGTTAACCTTCGACAAAGGTACCATTCGTTTCGTCTCGTCAATAAGTATTATTTTTGTTTTTGAATCACTCGATTTGGTTGAGTATTGAAGAAGTTATGAACGTTTAAAATTTACTTAGTTTCCGGCGAGTTTTCCAGTTTTCCCAAGGATATTGGGCTTCCAAATGGTATAATATTATTCTACACTTTCCTATCTTCATTTTGATATATTATGGGTCGAATTTGGCTAAGATACGATTGAGTTACAAAGCTTTGAAAATTGCCCAAAATTGTTTTTAACGGAAGGACCAAAATTATGGATAGTGGACAATCTCAGGGACCAATTCTATTGATTTTCAATCATAGGGACCATTTCTATTGATCATGCAAATCTCAGGGACCATTATGTATAATAACCCTTGTTTTAATATACTATGGATATGAGGATTTTAATATAAATATGATCCTTTTACTTAATTTTTTGAATTATAAACTCTATTCACAATAATGTGGTAGTACTAATTATGTACGCGTTTCATTCAAGAAAAATAGATGATAAGAGGATTTTAATATTTCAAATGCCGAAATCAAATAACGACTATATATATATTGTTCAAATGACGTACAACAGATTACCGAAATCTAAAAGAGCGATCATTCCACCGATTGAAATTTGTGTTTTCACCATTTCAGCCAATATCCCTTCATTTAAAACCCAAGTAACAATTTCCATTTCAATTTTAGTGAGTGAAGCACATATGTAATGCAGATTATTCAATTAAACTAACGAAAGGTATTTCTCGATCGATGTATCTTTATCAGTTCAAGAGTGGATTGTTTATAGCTATCTAGGTTCTTAGTTACTCTAGGATATCTTTTCCAAAATCATGCATTGCCCAAATGAAGCTCCTATATAGAAGTTTCTTCAATTTGTAAGTAAATACACGTTTCTATTATTAATTAAAAGCTCCCACAGAAGCTTCTGTGTTAGTTAAGCTTAGGGCTCATGTAAAAAATCTAGAAATTCATTCATGATCTATTCCATATATTAATTAGTCAGGCTACTGTTGATTAATTGTTCTCCTACTCACTAAAGTTCTACTCATTGAATTTTCAACGAGGAAAATTATTTAGTGTCAAAGCCCTACAATAATAGAAATTACTTGGTCAAGATGCATGCAGGACTGTAGGTTGATATATTCCAAATGGTGTCTGTGCTTCTTTTGATAGGAAAACAGTCAGTCTAGTGCCGTTTATAATTGTCCTTCGAATTAAAAAGATATGAAACTTTCAAATTTATTGAAAGCATGTTGTGGGTAGACATGAAACCCATGCAGCATACGCAAGTTTCAAAATAGAGGATTTCATGAAATTTAGTACGACACATGATCCCAGAAAATTCCCATGATCCAAGAAATTAACGATTCCACAACCATCTAACAGCCGCCAAACATCTAGTATAAAGTGCCTGCAAAGTTTGATCAAATCATGATTAAAAGTACACGTTCAAATATGATTTTACTTCATTGACAATCTCAACAATATATAATAAAAAATGCTTATAATCCGATGGATGAGTCCCCTAGCCCCACCTTGATCTAAACTTGCCAACTCTCCGAACATTACTATTGTAAATGAGTCCACTAGCTCCACCTTGAGCAATTTTTCCAAATTGAGCACAAGAAACTCCAAATCCCAAACACCATGCTTCTTGTGGGTTTGTGGTTAAAAAATTCCACGCTGAATCCTGGATCAATCTTCCAAAATGATCACAATAAACCCTAAATTCCAAATACCACCTTTTGTGGCCAAACATGACGTTCATTTGGTTATGTATAATTTGAGTAGATTAGTAACATGACCACGCTTGGTTAAATTGTAAAGAACTTCTAAACGAGTTCAAATTGTAATACTTGTAGCTCAAAAACTTATGATGTTACAACCATATAAATGAAATCATCCAATTAAATACATCCTCGTAGTCCATGATCCACAAGTAACTAATCAGTGATTCTAGGGCAAGTAGAAGCTCCTCAATTGAACTTTGACCGAGCTCTTGTGTCCGCTATCCACTCTGAGAGTAAACGTCGCTCATTCAATTGAAGGTGTGTTATACCAAGTCATTGGTTTCGGCGCGGAGCTCTGCCCGGCTTCCTTCTTTGTTTATGAATTTATGTCTTACTTCGGCAGCATTGGAACTGTGTTTTAGTCTCTGGGCGGTGGATATAGATGTGAGGTTTGGCTGTTCCTTTCGGTTTGTAGGTTAATTAGTGATAAAATTCAACTTTGTTTTGGGTATTTTGATGTTGTTTGTTTGTGGTTTAGTTTTGTTGATTATCAAGGACTTTTCGAAGGTCTGTATATGGTACGATGTTAAGGTGAACAACTATTATTTTGTGGTGTGGAATTCGCAGTGTGGGTTGTTGGCTAATTCTAGCTTTCGGGCAGGTGCAATGGGTTATCTCTCTCCTAGGCTTCTAGGATTTTATCTACTACCCACGTTTAGGTCTCTATTATTTGGGCCTCTATGAAGGGTTTTTCTTTTTGTGTTAAAACCCTTTTATGTTTTTTCTTTAATGTACTATTTTGTAATTGCAACAGTGAACTATTACTCATGTTTTATTTGCATAAGTGACGTCTTCTTTCTATACGTTGGTTCTAGGGCTTCGTATTTTGATATCCGCCCGTTTAGACTTCATATAATGGATGTTCGCCACCATGAACAAAAAAAAAAAAAAACGCTCCTCAACAAATAGTCGAATAACAAATAATACAGATATATTTGACAAATTATTTCATGGAGAAAATTAAAACATCACCTAGTCAAATGCATGGTAACCAGTACCAATGTTTTCATTTAATATTTTATGCCTCTTATGTTGCCATGTTGGAATGTACTAGGTTATTTTATAGATTGCTCATCCACCGCGCAATCGATTAATCAATCATACAATCTTTGATGAACGACGTGAAAATTAATTTGTTTAATTTCTAACTTTTCCATGGATGCATTTGTACGTTGCAAATGCTGACCTGATCATAATTAAGTAGTGGATTGCAATTTGAAAAATTATGTAGACAGCATGGTTCTACTTGTCTAATCATATTCATGGCACATAAAATGTCGGTCGATCGAACTTACTTGGATGACATCCTCGCATCATGATATCTGCAAAAGTCCATGTGCAAGCTGTTTTAGGCCCCAGAGAGCGAGAGGCTCAAGATTTGCATGAGATTATTATCACATATTATTAGTTGACTAGGAGTTGGTGTTAATTTTTTTTAGAATTGAACTTGCAACATAGTAAGTAACGAATTTGACTTTCCTATTTAATTTGCATCACATAATATGCTGGGTTCATTATTCTACGCACAATGTTCAAACAGCATTCATGGTAGGTGTAAACTGGTCATATAATTCATGCACTTTTTCTTTTGTGTCTGTGGAAAGGTAAGGAAATGATCGTCTTAATTAGGTGTAAACTGGTCATACAATTCATGCACTTTTTTCTTTTGTGTCTGTGAAGGTAAGGAAATCATCCTAATAATTATATACATATAATTTTTCAGCAATGGGAATAAGTTACCACTCATGTATCCATATGTTATTATGGGCCTAGAAAATTAAAAAAAAAAAAAAAAAAATTAAAAGACGATGTATGGTCATATTTAAACTGAATATTCAAGTGCTAACTAATGAGTAATTTATACAAAATTAAACATCTATGTGTAGTGGTGAAGCCATTAGGGGACCAGAGTAATCCTAAGTCCCTTATGCAATCTCTTTTTGAAAAAAAAAAATTAAGTAAATGTCTACATGTTTGGTTATTTTACAATGATTCTCATAAAAAATCTTTGTTTTGTTGGTTTGAACTTCTACTCCACCATTCCTCATCTATTTTCTTAATTTCTACTCTCAACTCTTAGTCGAATTAAGTGAGTAGTGACTGCGGTTTGTAATATCATCTTCTAACCATCTTTATTTTACTTATAGCTTATAATTTCTCTTTATCTTACTCTTAGTATTACAGTCTAATAATTATAATATTTATCTTCACTTAAAAGTTGAAGGTCTTAGATTTGACTCATGTGGTTGATGAGTTCGATGACAATTTATTATTATTAGCTCATTATGTAAATTAGCACATAAATCCCCATCCCTCGGTGTAAATATATCACTTTATAAAAAATAGAAAAATATGATCAATCTACATGATGCATATTAGAAATTAAGAAAATAAAGCTTCATATTTCTGAAATGTCCCCTTGATATGAAATGGCAGATTCACCTCTACCTGTGGGATCACTCCATAACTTTTTTTTTAATGAATTTTTTTTTTATAAAAACGATAAGATAATTTACACTAAGTTTATTTAAATAACTGTCACAGACTGGAGAGAGGATTGCTATTGGCTTGCTTCCTTGATTGACAAAATGGCTACCAACTGTGCTACAAAACTTCCACTTGATTGACTAAATATCATATGATAATGCACTTTCTCTTCTGGATAGAATTGGATCGACAGATCCTGAACAGTGCAGGTTGGCGGACAAGATACACCTAGAAGTTTATTGAGAAAGCGTGAAGCGGGTAAGCAATTCGTACACGGGACCTCAAGTGCACAACTGAGATACATGCCCCTTGCATATTCACCACTGCAACAATTCACTCAAATTGAAAAGAATTGGATTGACAAACCACAATGTTGTCTATAAAACAGTTAAAAGACCTTTTCCCTCTTTTTTCCAAACTCTTACAATTTTTTTCTCCTTTTTTACGTGTCAAAGGACTTAACTAACCCTAACTACATTGGAAAACTTTGTCTAGTTCCTATTTTTCAGACCCTCTCAAGAGCAACTCGAGCTCATCTGGACGCCTAGCACCAAGTAAATATATATTAGGGATAAGAGATGATTTGACTAGCACTCAAAATGTTCTCAAAGGGTCTCGAGAAATGAAAAATAGGCAAATGACTTGAATATAATGCAATTAAAATTATAAGGATATTTAAGTCTTTTAAACAATTTTATTTTTCAAAATTTTGAAAAGAAAATTTATTTTTGAGCCTCGAAAAATAGCACTTTATCAAATTTCCTAGGCATAATCACTATTTTGAGCTTAAATTTCAAAATTTGTAAATATTGGATTTTAGGATACTTCAAACCTAAAACTATAACTCTAAAGGGTCATCAATTATATGCCCTAAACAATTAACTATGACAATATATAAATAAAAATAAAAATTTAACCTGAGCTGAATGCACTATCATGAAACATTGGAGAAATCACAAGAAGTACACATAACAACACTCGTAAACATGTTTGCTTTACAACTCAGCATAACCTACAAAAAGACGAATTTGGATCTCACCAGATTCTCTTTGTGAGGATTCCAAAAATTCGTAAATCGTGTTCATTCATTGTACATCGTATGATCATAAATCATTTTAAATATTTTTATTTAAAATTAAACATAAACAGTACCTAATAAAAACTGACTGTATGATGTATGATGAATGGACACGATTCACGGATCCCTAAAATTTTCACCAAAAGGATCCAAAAAGGATCCCCGTTGGCAATAAGACCAATACCAACACGGAAAAGGATCCTCGCCGGATTCTTTTCTTAGGGATCATGTGATCGTGACCGTTCATCGTATATTAAAATAATTTCTGATCGCATGATATACGATGAACGGTCACAATCACGGGATCCCAAAAAAAGGAATTCCATACCAACATAAGTACATCTCATGATATTAGTCAAAGACATCCCACCTATCATGGAACTGAATATATGGCCGCCATTCATTCTAATGAAAGAATAAAATAATTTACGCGCAGAATTACACTTTTGTTTTTAAAGAAAGTTGAAGTTTAATCATAAAACTGATTAACTATATAAGAAGTAGCCTAATATGTATAAGCACATGCAAAATTTCTTTTCTTTATTCGTATATAGTGTATACTCTTAATTATAACAGTTTTCTATAATACTTGAGGTTTTGTAAAAAGGAAATGTCTTGGTACATACATACAATCCAATTTAATTAATCTGCAGGTGTTAAGCTTCAACCATGTCTGTCGTGAGGTCAATATTGGTAGTGGATGAATTAGCTACCCTTGGTCTTGTGAAGCGTAATGTTTTTATTTGCTTTTTCTCATCTCCCTTTTGTTGTGGCTTGCAAAGTTAAGTTTGATATGAGGCTCTTAGGTGTCTTTAGGTGAAATAAGTTGAGATTTCACCATTAAACTAATTGATAATATAGAAAATAACTTAACTTACTTATAAGCTTATGTAAAGTTCTTACTTTCATCAATGTGTGATTCATTTTCAACACGCTTCCTCACGCGTGACAAATTTTCAAGCCTATAACACATGGACAATACAATAGATGATGTGGAGCAAGTGTAGCCTTTGAGAAATGTGTGATTTATTCTCAACACGCTTCCTCACATGTGACAAAATTTCAAGCCTAATATATGGGCAATACAAACAAGTGACGAGGAGCATAGCCGTTGAGATTTACACGTCGGACAACCTGCTCTGATAACATGAAGAAAGTTGAGGTTTCATCATAAAATCCATTGGCAATATGAGGAGTAGATCAACTTACTTATAAGCCCATATAAGGTCATTCATATCATCAATTTGAAATTCATTCTCAACACAAAGGGATCCTCATTGTATCTAAGTTTTCAGTATATTTTTTGTTTTAAAATATTCCTATCTAATTCAAGCCGTTGGTTTCATACTTTTTTTATGGATCGTTTCATAATTCTTTTGATCTTATATGCATTTAAAATTATAGAAATTATAATCTTTGATACAATCGGCAAATTGTATAATCAAAACACTTTTTTCTGGGCAGTCAAATATCCTCATATTATTAAGGGGCATTGGATTCGATTACAAACTAAAATTTAATGGCCAACAAAATTAATTGGATTAGATATTCGATTGATCTCCAATGACCATTAACAACTGGATACCTATATATATATATATATATATATGTATGTATGTATGTATATGCATGATGCAGGGGACTTACTTAATTTGAAAGCTTGTTGCAGAAAAGAATCATGCATGGAAAGTGAATTTTTTTTTTTTTTTTTAAGAAATACAATGCCGAAAGTAAGAAATTAAGACAAAGATAAGTAGCGAAGAAAAATTATAAAAAGGAAGTTCGTGTGTATTGCACCACCCCTGACGTGTGTAGACTGCAGGTCTCAACCGCTTTATGGATGGAAGGTAAAGTTTCCTCTTTCTTATGTTTCTCTTTTATATATACTTTGGAAGCTGATGGAAAAATCATAGGGTTTGTACATATCTATCAGATAAAGGAAATGCATCTAATATTGGGTAGGGGAGCCACCTGACCTTATATTGGATATGTTGATTGAAGAAAGCACTTTGCCAGATGGAAGAATTGCTTGAGTTAAGTTATAGAAAAATTTGTGAACCAATTGGTTATTGAGGATAGATAGCCTTTCAAGCTGTTTGTGTGGGACGCTTTTTGTCCCTTCGACCAGGTTAAAATTCTCGGCAAGGTTCTTATCGAGGCCCATGTATGCGCATGATCCTCTTATTTGTACGTATTCCCTTTCAATCAATAAATATCGTACTTCTTCTTCAAAAAGAAAAAAGAAAATGCATCTAATGTCTTAGCAATATCTATTCCACACTGTATATGATTAATTACACGCAAAACGTACAATGTTACGTTGATGTATACTATTAATGTTTGACTTGTGATTTGGCGTTCTACAATTTGGTTTCAAGAAACGTTACGTGTTTAAAGGGTAGATTTAACTTATATGTTGGATTTTTTTTTTTCAAAAGTACAAATTAAATTATCTGTTGGTTTAACTTATACGTTTACAAGTATTCACGTTATAAATTATATATAATATATATGTATATATACACGTAACGTTTTGCTAAGAAGGAAAGTCAAATACAAGATGGGTTGTACTTTGTTTTGCTAAGAAGGAAGCTGTACCGATGGTGTCTGTGCATGTTAGCCGTTCAGGGATTACCACTTATACGTTCGTTTGTGTTCTGACAAAAAAATGTTTATATTTGTTTATGCAAATTACCTCTGGATCGAAGAATTAATCACTAAAGAATGTGTATCCATAAAACTCTAACGTGTCCTTTAAAAAACAAAATAGAATATAGCTATCGCTTATTGCAAAAGAATGAAAGAAATGAAAACAACAAAATAGAAAAAAGGGTAAAGTATAAAAAACTACCTCAACTATTGGTGTCACAACACTTTCATAACTCATCTTTAGAATTTGTGCCAATATTATACATTCCGTTAGCTTGGCCGTTTATTTCTCAATTAAATGCTGACGTGGCTTGATTCGGGGCTCATTTTCTACTAAAAAAATTAAAAAAATATTATTAAAAACTAAAAAAAAAATTAATATTTTTTAAATATTAAAACAAAAGTTAAAAAAAAAAAAAAAAAGCTCTCACTTCGTCCCTTCCCCCCCTCTCTCTCTTCTCCCCTATCTTCATCTTCCTGCTTAATCTTCAACAAAAAAAAAAAAAAAGAAGAGAAATTTGAAAACCCATCAACCCCGCCCCACCCGAAAAAAAAAAAAACAAAAACGCAACCCAGAAAGAAGAAGAAGATGAAGAAGAAAAAAAAAAAAATAACCAAACCAAACGTAGTTCGTCTCCCCTCCCCCTGCCTGCAACCCAGAAAGAAGGAGGAAGAGAAAAAAAAAAAAAAAAATCCCAAACCAAACCTAGTTCCTCCCCCCCCCCCCCCTCCCCCAAAACTCAACCCCAAATCCACCACTCCCACCCGAAGGTTTCCCGATTCCACCTCAACGGGATCTGGCTTTTTTCCTGTGTGCGGGGGTTAGGGAAGACAGGAGGGGGAAGAAAGGAAGGGGGGTCGGGGAAAATCGCGAGGGGGGGGGGGGAAGATAAATTGGTTTTTTTTGTTTTCTTCTTCTTCTTTTTTCTGGGTTGCAGGAAGGGCGTTAGAAGGGGAAGAAGATGAAGATGGGGGAGAAGAAAGAGAAGGGGGTGGGGGGGGGGGGGTGGGGAAAGGGGACGTGAGGGTTTTTTTTTTTTTTTTTTTTTTTAATTTTCTTTATTATTTTAATATTTAATAATAATTAAATGATTTTTTTTAGTTTTTAATAATATTTTTTAAAATTTTTAATAGAAAATAGGTCTCGGATCAAGCCACGTCAGTATTTAACTGAGAAATAAATGGCTGAGCTAACGGAAGGTATAACATTGACACAAATTCTAAAGATGAGGTATATCATTATTAATTTTAAAAGATGAGGTATAAAAGTGTCGTGACACCAATAGTTGTGGTAGTTTTTTGTACTTTACCCTAGAAATAATCTCACGTGAACGCAGAAAGAGGAGCACGCTACTCTAACTAATTTAGCTAAGTCTAGATTTAGAATTCATTAGGATAAAGGTATCAATGAAAGAATAAAGAATTAAAGTATATGAGTATATCAGTCCACAAAGATGGGCAAATAATTAATTGTGTAATGTACTTGCAAGAAGATATGATTATTTTTTCTGTCCGGGTGGCTTTTTTGAGCGAGTCTAGAACCTCCTTATTTTACTTAGTCCCTTCATTTTCTGTTGGTTCCGGCGCTGGAACAGCCCTCAATCAATTTCAAGTTGCATGAACAAGATGACCCAGAACAGCTAAAAGTATGGGGGATTAATTATTATCTTTGGATTTCTCTTTACCAAAACGACTTAAATAAAATTTCGAAAACAAGAAATTGATCTAGATATAGTCATCCTTAAAGTTGCAAAGGTATTGAGAAAATTAATGATATTCCGATTTCCCAAAAAGGCAGAACCAGAAAAGAAATTCATATGAACTCAATCAAACATTTATATATGGAACTGTAATCCAGTCCATTAGTCTGTATCTCTTTGTTGTAAAACCAACCACAAATCAATTATGTACACAAAAATGGAAAATTACTAAAAATAGAGAAAGTCACAACTCTCTCTTTCAAGATGGATAAGAAGAAACCAAATTGCTTGGTATACAAGTAGAATTCTTCCATGTCCTTCCATGCAATTTTAAGACCTCTCTAGCCTTATCCTTTGTCTTGCTGCCACTATCCACTTGAAGAACTAAGCACAGCTTCGCCACAACACCCAATTGCATCATCTCCTGCAAAACACTCGACGTCGCTGAAAACTTGCAAATGGAGAACAAAATCCTTACTGCCCTCTCGCTGGCCACCTTTGAGACCCTCATTATCTTCTTAGACACCACAGCGAGCCCTGCGCCATGAGTCAGCAGTTCTGCGCGGCCTTCTGCGCAGCCACATATCATGTCAAGCACCATGAGTGTCATTTCCAAGGTTCTCCTATCGGAAGAAGTATCCAAAAGAAGTTCAATCAGGACCATAACCGCCCCTGCTTCAACGGCTTTGATTCTGTTACGTCCCCACGGACAGAGCTGGATCAACAGTTGCAATGTGGCTTTTGAGGCCTGTTGTGAGATCTGATCATTTAAGACCTCAACAACTTCGGCGAAAAATTCGGGTTTTACGTTTGCCATCCTCGTTGAATCAGCAACCTCAAAAATTGATCTCAACAACATCACAGCGTACGCTCGAGACTCGTAGCTCCCACGTTGCATGAGTTTGATCAAGGCCTCGACAAACTCACCCTCTTTGCCTATTAGGGTTTTGAGAACATCTTCGCTGAGATTTAGGTTATGGAGGATGCTCAAAGCGTCTTCGTTTTCAACATTTTCTCTGTCGTTCTTGATGTTGTTGATTATCGTTGAAGCAAGGAACTCGACTGCACCGGCGGCTTCGATGCTTTTCTTGTTGGCTTCGCTGTCGGACGAAATGGATCGAAGCTCGCGGAGGCATTTTGCCAGACCGTTTGGAGACTTTTTGGCGTCTCGGAGGAGCCTAGCGATCTGGGATTTGTTGACTGGCGGCTTTGGAGTTGGGATCCTTTCGATGCCATGAGAAGCGTTCATTGTGCACCAAGCTTGGAGCAACCGGCGAAGAGTGTGGTTTGGAGTTATGTCGGAATCCTCCGAAACCACTTGTTTGGTAACGGGACAAGTCTTGTTCTTGCTCGAGAACAACCATTTCTCTATGCTCTCCCGATCGTATGTGATCCCGGTAGAGATCGTGACGGGATCCTTCATGATTTCTAGAGAAATGGGGCAGAGAAAAAACGAGGGAACGTCGATTTCTTGGTCCATCTAATCGAAAAATTCAAAACCCAAATGAGAAAACCTGGGGAAGATTGAGAAGTAACAAAGGATACTTTTGGTTGATCAACAAAGTTTTGATTAAAGTGAGAGCTGATGATTGATACGAAGGTTTTTGATGTAGTTGTGAATTGGTTTGAACTTTGAAACGCTATGAGGATATATGAGAAAGGAGTTGAGTTTATATATATATATATACACACACACAGAGTTGGGGAGGAAAGTGAGATTTTCAAATAAAAAAAAGTCAAAACACGGGAAATATGAGCGTTGAGAGAGAGTAGAGAGAGAAAGGAAGGAGAGAGAGAGAGAGAGAGGAAGAACCGAAGAAGGTGAAGACTTTTCCAAGTTATTGAAAGGCTCAAGATTGACGAACTTTACCAGGTCATTAAAGTTGCACAAGGTGAAATGAACATGCAAATACATACAAAATTTGGGGAAAATTGCATATCCCTTTTGACTTTGGAATAATCATTTTCTCCATCTGGAGGTTTATATCTCGTGCGTGTTTAAAGTCTGCATTGTCTTCTTGCCGACAGAAGGTAATGGTTGTGGGGACGTATGGCGTTGGAGCCCATTCTTGGTTGCTGCAGCCAATGCCCGAACTCCATTTGGTTACTTTGACAAATTTTGGGTTGTTGTGACTTGCCACACATTTTTTTTTTTTTTAAATTTTTTTTCTCTAAATCTTTTCAGTTTTGACTAACAAAATAGTATTTTTCCCTTTGTTTAAATTTTGGCACATGGAAGAAAATTGGGCCGCTTGATAAGTATGTGAAGTACGTGAGTTGTCAAAGTCAATCTATCGTTACATTTCATGATAAAAGTAAATAAGGGAGGGTTTCATTCATGCATTCACAATGATTTTGCCCACATCCCTACAAATGGTAAAAGCTAAAGTTAGCTAAGCAACTTTTTTTTTGGTCGGAACTAAGTAACTAATAACGGCTAGATTCTGTTTTAAAATTTAAAACTAAAAACAACAGGAAGAAAAAAAAAATTCATCAGAAAAGAGGGAAGTTCTATAAAAATCTATTGATTATGATAAATTGTGGAATACAACTCCATAAACTAGTTTAAATATAAAACATATTGAAAACTACATAATGGGGATAATTAAGTTGATTAGAGTAGTATGCTCTATTTTCTGCGCACCTAAGTTCAAATTCCCTACTTCTAGTTTAGAGTAGAAAAGTATATCAATACTTTCGCCGTCAAGCCAACAATGTCCCACATTGGATTGCATGATAACATTTTGTAGGTTCGAGTCTCTCGATTTGGGAGGTCTTATGACCTTGTCATAGATGATTGCCATTTTTGTGATAACCCGTCCCTAATTTTATGATTTTATAAATTTTAAATGAGTGAATTGACGAAAATGCCCTTAGAGGCGAGATCGTTGACTTTCATTATCCGTCATTTCGTGAAGCGTATGGGCTATTATTTTATCGTATTCTTGAAGTACTTGACGATATGGACGTGTAGGCGTAAGCAGAAGCGAATTTGGAGTACGGTTAAAATTTTATGGAACTACAAATCCGAAAAGTACTTTTGTAAATATTACTATTTATTATTTTATATATTTCTCATAATTATTATATTATTATTTTAGGATTATTTTGTTATTATATTATTATTTTAATTTTAGTTGAGGGAAAGGATAAGAAGGGATGGAGGAAAGAAGGGAGAAAAGAGGGAAAGAAGGGGCTGTTGCCCAATCAGGAAAGGAGAACAGGGAGGGGGATGGACCAACTAGAAGAAGGAGGTGAGGAGATGACCAATGGGAGAGGAGAGAAAGGAGGGGAAAGGGGAGAGAGAGAGAGGGAGTACCTAAACACCTTGACCCGAATCCTTCTCGTGCGACCCGACCCTTATCGTGACTTCCCGCTGCATTTTCCGTCAGTTTTCCTGGCAATTTGATCGTCGCCACCACCTAGAAACCATCCCACGACCTCCCTTCTTCCATTTTCATCCATTAATTGTTGGATTTTAGGCATAGGGTTCATGAGTTTGCACCCACGGCGGTGATTCGCCATTCCTGAAGCAAACTCTGTTGACCACCACCATGGGTTGACTTTTCTTGAACCCAGGAACAAGTCCCAAGCTTTGGTTGGCACGGTGGAGCATCGGAGAGGGTGAATCGAAGCCCACCCATTTCTAGGGTTCAGGCGGTATTGAGGCATTTTCAGGCCACTTCCCGTCCGAATTGGACTTCAACCCATGTATTAAAGTTGTTCCTCTCATTGAGATCTTCATTCTTGTAAAATTTGAGAATTTTTTAAAATAGTTGAATTTTTCTGCGAGTCGGGGTGGTCGGGCAGTGCGTGGGCAGAGACACCACTTGACCTCACTAGGCTAAAATGGGTGCCCCGATTTCATATAAGAAATTTGATTGATGAAATTCCGTTGTTTGGTTATATTTCCGGGCCGCCACTTAGTTATTATATGATTTGACGATCCGACCATTGGATCGTCACCAAACTTTAATATGTAATAGTACATAATATTTAAGGATATTAGGAACTGACAGATCGAGAATCTAATGTACGGATCTTCCCGGATGGGTTTTCTAAGTTTGTAAATCTAAGCGTCGGCTGCCACTTAATTTTAACGATTGGCGAAGATCTAACCGTTGGATCGTTCCAAAACTTTAGGATGTTGTTCTAAAAGCTTATTGAAACTCTTGGGAAGTTACAAATCAGAAATCTGAGGTGCGCATCTTTCAGATCAAGTTACATAGGGTTGTGGACCTTACCGTCAACCTTTGACCGACGGTTGACTTTTGGTCAATGGGTTACAAATCATTCTAGAACGTCCTTGGGGATGTGTTTTATGTAAGTTACGTGTTTTATCGATAAGAATTCAGAGACGTGATTTGATATTGTTCTAGGCGACGATCATTCTTGATGCTTTGATATTCGTGCTAGGGAGTTATAGCGCGAACTTTAGGTGAGTGGGTCTTTTCTTTTATATAGTATATACATATTTGTTAGTTTCCATTTATACATTGAAAGAAAATTTACTACGTATGCCTAGCTTAGACTAATACTTATAAGAATTAGCGAAATAACGAAAAATTACGAAGTGATCATAAATCCTACGAGATGCACATATATGCGTATGTTTATTGATGCCATGATTATACCTACGGCTATGAATAATATTATGTTGATTAGAACTATCGAACCACTATGGCATGACTATATTTATGTTTTATGCTCATTGTTTATTGCACCGGTGTTAGTGCTTGCCCAAGGCCAGGGCCAGTCTTTCACGTGTATGTTCACATCTGCACCGCACGCTCACCTTGGATCCAAGTAGGTGCCAGTTCTGTCGTACAGGTTGCCATAGGCAACTTCGACTCGTATGTAACCGCGAATAGTGCCAGTCTTCACGTGATTGTAGCACTAGAGCGTATATCACTATTACACCCAATCCTGTTCATGTCAGAATAACTCTGCATGAACTCATGTGTTAGCATGTGTCGATGAGCACTTCGTTTGATATGTTTGCTTATGTGAAAGTATACGATTATTGACGTCATGCACTTATTATATATGAACTATTGTATCGTATTGATATCTTGATATTTGGCAGGCTACGGTGAGTATTTCCATACTATATGTAGTATGTATATCTTGGAAACTATACATGTTTTACGACGAGGGGTTATAATGTTTTCAAAGGTTTTTATTAAAACTTTATTTTCAGGCTCACTCACCCTTAACTTTCGCCCCTCCAGGTTTTAGTAGCTGAGCTTTCTTATCGACGAGTATTCTTGGCAAATCTTGGTATAGACGATTACCTTCGATGGTATAATTCTCACCCTATCTTACTGTATTGTACTTATATTCTGACATTACGTGTGAAATGGGTTCATTCCCGCTCACAGCGCACTCTTATATTTAGGCACTTTTATATTTAAATTTATTCACATTTTCCACATCACTATACTTTATGGCTTCGTTACCTTCCAAATGTCGGCCAGCACAACTCGATTCAGAATCCTAGTGGACATTCTGAGTCGGGGTGTGTCAAATATTAAGCACGTGAGACTCTTTTTCCTTGCTCGGGTGTTTTTCCTTGTGATTTATTTACCCGATTCAATATTTATTTATTTATTTTAAATCTGTGTTTCACACATGCTCTTCACATCATAGAAAAGTTCACATAGCTAATTGCTTTAATAGTGTACAATGGTTGGTGCTGGGTGTAGATAAATTCACTTGATTAGGTTTTGTCGTTTTAAGTGTAATATGTCCTAGCTCCGAAAAAAAGTATAATATGTGATTATTATTATTATTATTATTATTATTTGATATTGATATCTTCTCAATAACAAAAATATGTCACATGTATGAGAGTCCTAGTCTTAATGATAATACTCTAAATTATAAAATCATCATAATAAAATTATAACAACAATATTTATAACACATCATTTGACAAACAATGCTATTCATTATAAAATAAATATTGTGTATATGATAATAGCCGGTGTATGATGCAATGATTTTATGTCTACAAAGTTTTCTTAAGCAGAGTTTTTATTTTATTTTTATTTTTATCTATTTTATTTATATAAATTGCTTAGGTCATGGGCGGATTTGTTTCAGCAGCCAACATCTTTTCTTTCTTATCAACAAGCTACTAATGTATTTTTTATTTCTCAACCAACACAAATCTTATATTATAGTCTTCCTATACAAGTGTTTGCTGGCCAGATATCCAGATTTTGTCTCTTTCAATCTCCACCGACACACTGGATTTAAATTTCGAACAATATCCTACATGATCAGGTCAGAAAATACAATATCGTGTCCTATATAAACAAACAGCACTCACACGCAAGTAATTTTGTTGCATGCATGCCTTGCTTGAATTAAGAACATTACTTTTTTCCCTTTTTTTTTTTTTTTTTTTGGGTCAAAACCTGAGTATTCCACACCCCGAATTGTTGGATTAATTCTCAATGAGGCTTGAAAAGCCAAAGGGCATCTCAATCCATTTTGACCACGGTCAAATGATATACGTCATTCAATTCTCTAATCAAGAAATCATAACATATAATTTTTATCAGCTTAATGCCTCAAAATTAAGATACTGATTTGAAAATTTACCGTATTTCCACTATAGACTACTTTCACTTTCCGTAGTTAATTAAGAAAATTACTTTTGCTTAATTAAGTAAATTACTCTAGAATTGCAGAGGGAGAAACACAAAGTCAGACGAAACATCACTTTACTCTATTTTTTGTCATTTCATAAAGGGTTGACTATATTTCACACCACAGGGTTTGTGTGTCATTTGTAAAATGAACCATGAGTTTTAATTTTTATATACTTTACATCACATGGTTTTTAAATTGCACCAATTTAATATTTTCGTCAATTTCACGTCTAATTAGATGTTAAGTGATGATGTGGCATAGACTTGGAGCATATTTTAAGCATAAGTTGACTATCAATTTCATAAAAGGATTAAAAGAATAAGGAATAAAGTCTAAACATTGAAATTGACGGTTAACAAGTGCTTAAAAGTGGGCCAAGTATACGTCACATTACCTTTTAACGTCTAGTTAGACGAAAAAATTGACGGAAATGTTAAATTGTTGTAAAATATAATTTACGCTTCATAAACTAGTAGTATACCGTAGTTCTTAGTACTTATATTTTCTAGCAATTTATCTTTTCACAGTTATCTTAAGCACAATGGTAATGAACATACTTTAACTTCCTCTTGTCATGCATTTTATCTTTCGCCATCTATTCTTGGACTTTTGCTCTATTGTCATCTACATTTTTACACAATTAGTTTAATTAGTACGATGCAATTTAATCCACGTACCTTATTTTCCCTGCAGCTTAAAATCTAAGGAAAACTAATGAAAAAAGCTTGAAAACTTTGAGTTTTAACGATAAGGACAAAATAAAGGGTAAAGTGAATAATACCATGATTGACTTTTTAGTGTAAAAATGTGATTTTTCGTTAAAATGAACAGTACTAGAAGTTTTTCGTTAAAGTTCCCTAAAATCTACTAGCTTTCTCAGCCACCATACTTCCTATTCTTTTTTTAATTTTAGTTGCAGTTTTCATCTATCTCAGTATGTATCGTCTTCCACTTAGACTTGGTAACTCAATAATCATCCGCCTAATATGTACGTACATGATTATTCTTTCTCGTTATTCAAAACCTTTTGTGATGACATTGGAAGTTTTAACAAAAAACCTACGGTACTGTTCACTTTAACGAAAAATCATATTTTAACACTAAAAAGTCAAACATGGTACTATTCACTTTACCCTTTATTTTGTCTTTATGGTTAAAATTTAAAGTTTTCAAGCCGTTATCATTATTTTTTTTTTTTTTTTAATTTTTATAAATTTGTGAGCATTTCTAATTAGCTATCCATCTTTATGCATGCATGCCCCAATAATGGCTCAATCACTTTCCAACCTCCTTCACACGACACTCTCGTACAACCTAAACCTAAACCTAAGAAAGGACTACAACAAGAGTCCAAATTGAATTTGAACCCATGCAGTCTATAATTGGCAGGCAATGGTTCTAGCCACAAGCTATCGTGTGCAAGTAATGACTTTTCCCAAAAGATGTCAGCTATGATCTCATGTTTCTCTCACGTTGCCAAATATATACGCGCGCGTGTGTGTATATATATTGGATAATGCTAGGGAGACAAATTCATTAATCAACACTTAAATAATAATTAATCACCAACATTCACATAATTTGATTCATAAAATTTGGTTTAGAAATTTAGTGTCCCTAGCATTACTCTCTCTCTCTCTCTCTCTCTCTCTCTCTCTCTCTCTCTCTCTCTCTCTCTCTCTCTCTCTATATATATATATATATATATATATATAGGGTTAGCATCTACGAATCTCATTTTTAAATACACAATTTGTAGGACTCATTCTGTAATTTTTTTAGCGATTTGAATCGTCTATATCTCAATTTATTATTTATCGATCCTTACAAAAGATGTGACAATTCCAAAATCATTAAGACATTCATTTGTAATGAAAAAAATATACGAATACGATTATGTAAAGAAACATTAAAGTTACATTCATTTAATCCGAGAGTCATACGATTTCGGATTTGAGTGATTTTTATAGACATGATTTTTGAGGTAAGACCTAAAAAATAAATGATTAGATCGTTAAGATGCGTTACAAAGTAAACCTTGTAAAATGTGTGTTAAAAAATTGAATTGTCAACCATTGCTAACCCACATGTGTGTATATCTACTCTTATTTAGTCGCAATAGACCATTTATTGTTGAGTGGTTGGGTTACGTTAGACTTGACAATTTTTGACACAACTCGTTAACTCGATATGAAACGACATGAAATTAACAGGTTATCGGGTCAATACGATAACGAATTAGGTCGTTATCGAGTAACTCGATAAGCACTTGTTAAGATAACGGGTTGGTCCTGATATACACATGGGTAACCAGATACACGATAAGAAAAGTATTAATTTATCAATTTTATACCCTTAAAAATACTCTAATAATTATATATATATGACTATATAATTATATATATATATATATATATTAAATTAAACTCAGAAAAATTGGAAAAGGAGATAATATATTTTTATATGGTACAATTGACACACGACTCTTATGATATTATTATATATTCGATGAGGATTTAAATAGATCAACTGCAATATATAAAACTCCACAGCTCTTATCATACTAAGGCCTGGTTTGCTACTGAGGTGATTCTGAAAAAAGCTGGTATCAAAAAAAGCAGGGAGCTGTTTTTGTGTTTGGTAAACATTCAGCTTCAACTTTTTCTTCACAGTTTTGAGTGAAAAAAAGCCAAAAACAAGAAGCTGCAAAACCCAGCTTTGAAAAACTGGCTTTTTTTCACATTTGTTTTACATAAAAATTTACCAAACACTATAATACTGCTTTTTTTTTTTTTTTCAAAAGCACTTTTACAAAAAAGTTTACCAAACACTCTGCTGCTTTATTTCACAGTTGCTTATTCTCACAGCACAGCAGAAACAACTTTTTTTCAAAGCACAACAATACCAAACCAGCCCTAAGCCCCTCAGACTCCTTGTGTTTCACATAACTAGTACAACTAGTTAAGTGCCACCCAAGTAGTCCAGTTGTAATCTCATTGTCATTCAAACAAAGTTTTACAGATCGTGACCACGAATAGAGTATAATTCCTAACTAACCTCCTTCAAATCTAAAAAGAATGGAGAACTGTGGTTCGCCTCCCCTCTCTCTTTTTAATGAAAGATATACCCGTATTATTTAAATTACAAGGCGAGCAACATAAAAATAAAACAAAAAAATAAATAAAAAAATAATAATAATTTCTTTAGTTGATGGTTATGGTCACACCCTTATTTATTTTTCATTCTTTGGTTGGTTTTTTTTTTTTTTTTTTTTTTTTTTTTTTTTTTTCTATATGTGGAGGTGATTTGTCAACTAAGGTAGGTGTTTGAATCTTCCTGAATGTCAACGGCCTATACGTTATCATCACCGATAGTCATGTAAGGTATTCGATCCAAATGGTTTTTTTGTGTCTTGACTCTCTCCGACTAGACAGTAAGTATATATACATATATCACAAGAAATGCGACTTTGAATTTCAATACAATCATCGCCAACTACGAAAAGTCTGCTTTGTTTTTTCCTCTTTTTTTTTTTTTTTTATTAATTTTTAATTTTTTTAACAAGTCATTTAATACTATGGTTTAGTTGTATTCCTATTCACTTGTAAGTGAGAGATCTTAGGTTCAATTCTCGCCAAAGGAAAAATTTGAATCATATTATTGTTAAGCCATTATAAGGCTAAGCCTATCCCTTTCCTTTATTATAGATAATATTGTTTGTTCAAAGAAAAAAAAAAAAGGCCAATTTTATGGATTGCATTACGTGGCTAATAAGAGAGAGTACTAGACCCACCCCAGTGTCTTATTTTCCTACCCAGATGATAATCACACCCAATATAAAAAGTTAAAATAGTAAAATGTTATTTCTCCACCTACCATTATTCCCAAATTACCCCTAATATATTTGTTTTAATTAACTCTAATATATCTTTAAATAATCTAAAACATAAAAATGAAAGAGAATACAAGATTTGGACATTCACCATCTCCTTCAAACCATGCATGTCATTAAAAACATGGCATCCCTTTCATGGTATATCTTCCCACTAACCCCAAATTTGCCACCCCGATTTTTCCAGATCCCCACCCTCTATTTTCACCAAATTCCATATTCTACGGTCCAATATTCCCTACCCACCCAACCTCGCTGCACTCCGGAAACCCCAGTACTCACACCAATTGTAGCCTCGCAAAAACTCCGGATCGCAAATCACTCTTCTTCCTTCTTTTTTGACAAAGTTGCAGATCTCACCACCAAGTCTCCTTCTCCTATGTTGAAGTTTCTCGCCTCCATCTAGCACACACCCATACCTTCCTCCAACCTTTCTATCGATTGTAGCCCGAATCTTTCACATCCTCTTTCTGATGCATATATCACACCCCACGCACCATTATTTATTTATTATTTTAAATTATTTTTTGTTTTTTTCAAAATTTTAGTAATTAATAAATATGGGTTTAAAAGTCTTCTTATAAAAGGATAAATATGTTACTAACATTTTTATTAAATGGTGGGTGGGGAAATAAGACACTGGAGTGGTAGTATCAGCACTCATAAGAGAAGGCTTTTTTTAAATCAAATTTTGGTAAACCAAATGATGTGGTTATTGATGATTGGATCATTTGGTTTAAAATTTTGATCTACCTAACATTTTCTTCAAATCCAAATATCCTCAACGAAAGCGCTAAGTAAGCAAACTACCTTATGTACATAAAACTACGAAAAGATAACGTCAAATAAAAAAAAATATAAAATATATACAGGTGATTCCGCTAGCCAAATCACACTAATATGTGATTCATTTGGACCATATTTTCTAGTAGCATCCTCATGTTCATTGCTATACCATCCCAATAGGCTAGCAGAGATAACGAGGAAAGGGCCCGACAATCATACTACCGAGATCAAAAAACCATGTTCCCCTCAAATAAATACACACCGTAAACTAGGCGCTTTAGGTGTGTGTTGACTTTGCGCCATCGTGTCATGTAATGTCATATGTATTTTGATGAGTCGATTTGATATTATATATACTACAAGAAAACATGGATTCTGTGAGAAACGGGTTTCGTCACATATACACTTTTTAATTCATCACATATACCTATATATGAAGAATATCATATGTCACAACGGGCGTCACCTATGACGCGTCACTGAAAATATATGTGACGAATTTTTCATTCGTCACTTATTATCTCTATATGTGACCTAACTTTCCTCACACATTCTCAGCTCAAATTCCATAGTTGAACCAATATGTGATGCTTTGGGCGTCACTTATTCTTGAAATGTGTGATGATTTATGGTTTCGTCACATACTGTGTTAAATTCAATATAATTTTATATTGTTTTTCTCAATTAATTATTTTCATAATTTTGGGTGATAATCAGTAATTAAACTTTAATTTCAATGAAGAAGCAAATGAATAATATGAACTACATCATAATGACAATTTATAATTCAGTGGAAGTAATTTTTACATTACTAACATGTTTGATAAACTAAACATGTACAAAGAGAGCAAAAGTCGCTTAGAAACTCCCTAGAAATAATAACCTACACAAAGAGAAAAAAAAAAACCTAAAGCAACCTATGACTCCCATTTTCATAAGACTACATGAAACCCAATTGGACCATGAAGACCCTTACGCTGCTGCTACCATTGGTTGGAGAGCGCAAGTAACTTGACCGACAAAAAGCAAACAAACTCAATTAATCTATACTCATAGTGCACAAATTCTAGTTCGCTATAGTTCAATTTGATGCCAAGGTAAGTATGGTAAATAATAAACATGTAACTGAAACAACAAGGAGAGAAGTCAGCCAACTAGCTATCAACTTGTAACCGTAAACTATTACCTAAAAATTAAAGAAGAAGAAGAAGAAATTCATTCAAGCTAATTGTGGGGTTGGAGTTGCAACCCCAACTATTTGGACTGTTATTAAATAATCTCAGAGCTCAAATTCATATAAACATTACTTATGGCTCAGCCTTTGCTCAAATCCTTGTAAATTTTCAAAAGTTTTCTATGAAACCAAGTTCAAGCAAAATCACCTTCAACAAGCAAAAGCCCAACAATCATGCTGCGTTGAAAGCAAAAGCACAAATTATTCATAGGAACAAGTTAAGGACAACTATTATATATGGGAAAACTACAATACTTAAAAAATTAATAGGACCTAATCTCATGTCAGTGAAAGAGAGTTACCTGGGTCTTATCAAAGGCTAAAGCTCCATGAGAAGAGATGGGAAGCACATCTTTGATAAGCATACAATCAAACCAGCTTTCAGCTTCTACAAAATTCAAACAGAACAAACAACATAGCAGAGAGATCACAATTATTTTACAAAATACATATATTAAAAACAATACTCCAACGGAGAGAGAGAGATTAAATCTGTGCAAGTACAAAACCTACCAAAAGAAAATACTGAACACCAACAAAGTAAACGAGGAAGCCAATGAAAACTACTCTCTCTCCTCTGTTCTCTCTCTTTCTAATTCTCCCTGCTTGACGAAGACTCTGGGCTATCAATTTATCTACTATTCATTCAACCAAATTATATTCAACGATTGAGCTTTGCTATTAATTTACCCATCCTTCCATCTGCCTACCTCTAAATTCGATTGCAGTTTCCAGTTTTTAATTTCTGATTTGCAATTGAATTGCATTTTCCAATTTATGGAATTTCATATCTTCCCACAGAAGCAGAAATTCAATTCCGTATTAGCTCAGAAACACAAATTCAATATCAATATTTACAAAACAGCCCCCGCCGTGTCTTAAGTGTGTCCGGGTATCCGTGCAACATAGACAAACATCAGCTAATCGTGGCTATTACCAAGCTTAATAAACTTGTACATAGTTCCCATACAAAAGGAAAGGGTATGATTCTCAAGGAAAAAGTCGAGAAAAGAAAAAGAAAGTTTATTAATCATACCCTGCAAAATAGATACTCGGCTAAAATATTACTCTAATAATAGTTGAGATGTATAGTTAACTACCCAAATGACCTAATTAAACTCATAATTAAGGTGGTGACCAATATGATTTTATCTGACGATAATACTAAAGTATGAAATGGCTAATTGGAGATGATGATGATGATTCAAAGTCAGAAGGATCACAAAATTGACCACCCTCGTCTTGTCTGATGTTTGCTACATACACTCATCAACTAGAAAGCACATAAGATGATGGGTACAAAATAGCTCATTACTGTATCCAGATCGGCAAATTTTAAACATGAGATGTGATATCTACACACCATTTTTTACTTCTCTCACATCTTTTTGGTTTTCGGCCGTCGGATTGGATGAATTGAAGAAGATCAACAGACAGAAATTAACAAGGGATGTGTGAGAAATAAAAAAGGATGTGTGAATAGTACATCCCTTAAACATTTGGAATTCTTTACAATATGAGTTTCTTTATTTGTGGATGGTCCATCTTAGTAACTATTACTAGAGTAGTATTTTAGCCGAGTATATATTTTGCAAAGTTTATTAACTATATATCTGAACTATTACTAGTCAGGAACCTCCAAATCGGGAAACTAAAGGCAAGTATAGGCCAAAAGGCGAGTCATTCTAAGGAACAATCGAGGATTGAGCTCTTGTGATGCATCAACAAGGTTTGACAGATGCCAAGAGCTCTGCTTCCCTGAGACCATGATCTCATTCACTTTCAAGGCTCCTTGTCCAACAATACTTGTTAGTCTCACCTCAGCACAAATCATTTAACAATACTGAAGCAAAGATCAAATTAGAAATTAAAAAGGAGCTTTGAAAGTTACAGAGAGCAGAATAATCGAAGATTCCTCTTTCCTTTTTGTTAGGTCAGAGAGAGCAGATAATAAAAGCAAGGTGCAGAGGGTTAGAGAGTTGTGGTGGTCGCCGCCAGTGGCCAACCATTAGTTGGCTGGTTGTCGGAGTCGATATGATAGCCGAACAGTCTACAGACGAAAGTGGGGAGACCATGAGAGAGGAGAACAATGGGGATTTTTTCATTTCAGATTTGCGGGTCAGTTTTTTTATTTTATTTTTGGGTATATTACATACCACCCCTTAGGTTTCGGTGCAATTGCAACCTTATACAACGTCTTTAAAACATTTCAATTTCATACATTTACTATTATTTTATTTCTATTTTATACAATTGTTACAAAGTCTGTAAAATTAACAATTAAGTGATGATATGACAAATATGAGGTCCTCATTTATGCTGACGTGACTGTCACATTTGTGACACGTGGCTAAACACTTGATTAAAAAAAAATTAAGAATATTAAAATAATTAATTAAAGAAAAGTATAAAAAAATACAAAAAAATGAAAAGAAACCAAAAATCCCCTTCGTCTACCTCACCCGAGCCCACCCCCTTCTCCCATCCCCATCACCCATCCCTTCCCCCATTAATTCGACACCTCCATCTAACCCAAAATTCCAAATTCCTCGCTAGGGTTCTCGTGGACGCCTTTGTGGACAAGAACTAGGACCCCGACGAGACCTAGATGAATAAATGTGCAATGGTCGAACGAACCAGAACCCTAACGAGAGCTCCACTGTGCACAGAACTCTCAGCTACCTTCAAGAATTTGATGGAAGTGGAGCACAGAAGTCTCGCATTGACATCACGGTAGAACCTCGATGTCGCCGTTGCTTGATTTGGACCTTCCAGCCCGACCCGCAACTTGAAGAACTCACATCTAAGTCCAGTTCCACCTAGATCCGAACCCGCTGCTAACCTATGCACGAATTGAAGAAAGTCTTCATTGCGTGAGTAATTTTTGCAAATTTTGGGTTTGAGGAGTTCAGAATTAATAGGGGATGGGGTGGGTGATGGGGGATGGGAGAAGGGGGTGGGCTCGGGTGGGGAAGAAGAAGGGGAATTTGGAATTTTGGGTTAAATGGAGGTGTAGAATTAATAAAGGAAGGGGTGGGTGATGGGGGTGGGAGAAGGGGGGTGGGCTTAGGTGGGGACGACGAAGGGGATTTTTGGTTTTATTTTTTTATTTTTTTATTTTTATTATCTTTACTTTTCTTTAATTAATTATTTTAGTATTCTAAATTTTTTATGAAGTGTTTAGCCACGTCACACAAATGTTGCAGCCACATCAGCACAAATAAGGATCTCATATTTGTCATGTCATCACTTAACGGTTAATTTAACAGACTTTGTAATGATTGTATGAAACTAAAATAAAATAATAGTAAATGTATTAATTTTGAAATGTTTTAAAAATGCTGTATGAGGTTGCAATTGTATCGAAACCTAAGAGGATAAATGTAATGTACCCATTTTTTTTATTTCTAATTTTAATATAATGGGTGGCTCATTGCTTATCTTGACATATATTTATGTTGAATTCTTTTACATTATGTGATGAATTATTTATTTTTGTCACTTATTCACAATTCATTGGGCGGTAAAATTTCCCGCACTTGATTTTGTGACGAATTTAAGATTCTTATGTGACAGACAAAAGTTAAAAAAAAAAAATCTTTATGTGACACTTTTTCAAAAGCCTCACTTATTTTATTTAAATGTGATGAAAGTTTTAGCGACACATATAATTCCGTCACCTAAAGCCTGTTTTCTTGTAGTGATATTTTATCCTATTCTTAGTATATTTTGGTGAGATTTTGATACTTTGAATTATATTTTTAATGTAGGACATACGAATCTCTCTTGAGTAAAAAGTGATCAAACAGATGAATTTTGGAGCAATTCCAATCGGAGGGTGTCCGTGAGTCTTTCAACTTGTTAATGTCAAAATTTCATATTTTTATGTTGAGCTGTTAATTTATAACGAATTAATAAAGGACCAACGCGCAAAGCTGGCAAAGTGATGTTTCAAGTTTATTTGGGTTTTTTGGTTTCTAAGATGACATTTTCTGGTGATGGGCCCTTCTACAAAGATGTTTAGGACAACTCAAACTTTAAAGAGACCTCTTGGGCCAATTATGGAGCTAATTTGGCCCATAAACATGGCAGATTTGTGGTTGGGCTGATGGTCCGCATTAGTGTAGGAGATTGTTTTCTAGTTTATCTTAATTTATTTTGTTTCCTAGTTTTTTAAAAGACGTTTTCTAGGAAGGATTTGTATTAGTTTAAATAAGGCACAACTAGCCATTAGGGTTCTATGTGCACTACTTTGGAGAACTATGCATAGAGAGCTTTTACGATTCAACTTCATTTTACAAGGTGTTCTCTATCATTTTCATAATAATATTTTGGTTTTTAATTATGATTATGTGTAACTAATTCCTTTTGCTAGGACGACGCCACGAGCCTTAACATGAATATGTAGTCTTTATTAAATTGCTTATGATGTTATGCATGTATACTTTGAATTATTAATTACTACTTTTAAATTATCTATATGTCTTCATGATTGACCACCATTAGGATGTTTAGACGAGTAATTAGATGCAATTCGGTCAGAATATCACCGGAAGATTGAGTAGGGCTTCTTGTGATTGATAGTTGTTATTTCACTTAAGACGAATGTCATGCTCTTAAGGGTCGCATGATTTTTCAAAAGGTTTTCACAAAGCATAATGAGTTATGCATATTTACATTTGATCTGAATGCCACAAATGAATTGCATGTTTAATATGCGTTCTATCTTGAATGCCACAAGTAGAATATGTATCAGGAACACCTAACCTTTAAAGTTCTATGTGTAATTCATAAGTGAATGATAAAACTACATAGTATTATTAAGGGGGTTGCGGAACCCTAGTGTCTTTTTATCATTGGCTCAAAATCGTGTTTTTTACAATTTGTTTCTTAAATTTGCTTTCTTGCCGATTCGTTTAATTGTTTTTACTAAAATTCTTTTTCTATTATTTTAAATTATAAAATCAATTTTTCTAAACTTTGTTTTAAATAAAATCAATTTTTCTACACTAGACATAAGGAATATGACACACAGAAATCCTCAATTGCGGGTTTCGCTTGCAGATTCAGACTTTACATTATAATTTTCGTTTTATTATAGTCAAATTAGTTACATTTAATATTAGCTTCTGGTGTTGGAGTTTTAGAATGAGTACTAGACTTTGTTTGGAAGTGCTTTTAGAATACTAGAAAGCGCTTTTGGCGAAAATATTTTTTAAACCAATTCTTAGTAAAGTGGATCCTGGAAAAGCAATTGAAATGATTGCTGCAAGAATTACATATCTAGTACTTCTTCCAAAAACCACTTGAAATGCTTTTGGAACTTAAAATCAATTCCACTAAAAGCGAGTTTAGTCATTTTAAAAGCACTTCCAAACAAGTTTTTATACGTTTAAATTTGGTTTGGGTTCAGGATTTTCTAGTGATTTGTGGATTGTGGATTACCAAACTAGATATGTAAACCGTAAGCCATAAGCGATTAACTTGATTCGAAATATGTTCTAGTTGAAAATGAGAAAAGGCGAGACAAATTTGACTGTAATAAAAAAGAAATTGCAATGCAGAGTGAATTTGTAAAACTGCAATGTAGATTGCAGAGAATGAAGGTGGTTGACATTATTGTTGTGAAAACAGAAATTAATTACACATACATCCCTTGAGGTTTTTTGTGTTTTCACAAAACCCCCTCAAGTTTTGAACATATCATAAACAGTAGGTAAATTTAATTCGTATGAACACATTTTGTATTTGGTCATTTGGGATACATAGAATTACCAAGACAACGACAGTTCTTCCACTCCTCATAATGTGATCTAAGGATTTCCCTTGCTTTGCCTTTCAAGTATGGAGGACGGTCAACTTGGATCAAAGTGCAAAGCCTAGCAACAGCTCCAACCTCCAACATCTCCTGAAGCACCAAGTTGGTTCCTGAGTACTTGCATATCATAGAAAGGATCAAAACTGCTCGGTCATCAGCTGCTGGAGAAACCCTAAGGAGTCTCTTTGACACAACAGAGATGCCTCCTTTATGACTAACAAACTGAGCTCTCCCATCAGCACAAGAACACAAATGAAACAATATACCAAAAATGAGCTCCGTTGTTCTCTTTTCCGGTGCACCAAATTCAAGCTCGATGAGCTCGTGAACAGTCCCAACTTCGACCATCTTGATTCGATTTCTTCCCCAAGGACAAGCGTCTAACATGACATGTAGAGCTGCATTCATCCCTTGTTCTGTGACCCCATTTCTCAAAACCCCAACAAGTTTCTTAAAAAAATCAGGGTTTAGGGTTTCTAGCACGCTTGAGTTTGCCTTTTGGATGATATATTTTAGGACCAACACCGCATACGTACTCGCCGTGATTTGATTCTCAATTTCGCAACCAAAAACCCATGTCAACGAATCGATGATCTGATTGTTTTCCATAAAGTGACGGTTTAATTCTTCAGACGAAATCCGAACAAAGTGAAGTATGCTAAGGGCTTCTTCTAGGCCATCCACCTGGTCGTTCTTGTAACATCTGTTTGTAATGAATAATAACATGGCATTAGCCACGCCGGCTTCCACCATGTACTTCCTATTCCCTTCTTTTTCCACTGCGAGGAGCTCCAACTTTCTGATAATCTTCAGCTGGAGCTGAGGGTGCCAGAAGTCCTTGAGGAGCTTGAGGACTTGAGCTTTGTTGAGAGGTGTTTTCGGAGTTGGTATTTGATCAATGCCGTAGGAGGCATTCTCAGTGCACCATGCCCGAATTAAGCGGTGCAACGTGTGGTTAGGCGTTAGTTCGGAGTCTTTCTGGAGTGGCTGTTTGGTGACGGGACATGTGATGTTCTTGCTCTGGAATAGCCAGTGCTCGATGCTCTCCCGGTCGTACGTGATGCCTGTAATGGCTGTCACAGGGTCCTTCATGATCTGAAGAGATATTGGGCAGATGAAATACTGAGGAACTTCTACGTCATCCATGAGAAAAAAAGTGGATGTATGTTTAACAAATGATAAAATTTGATGGAGGGGATGAGAACTAAGAATCTGGAAATTGGATTAAATGATGAAGATATGTCCTTGTGCGAGGTGGTAAGAGTATGCGGCTACATATTTGTATGCGGCTACACATTGAGTGTGGAAGGAGGGAAGTTTTGTCCTTGTGCGAGTGGTAAGAGTATGCGGCTACATATTTGACCAAGCTGAAGAGAGAGAAAGAGAGAGAGAAGTTTCTTTATTCATGGAGTCGACATACATATACATATACATATACATATATATATATGCGCGCGCGCGTGTATGTACGGAGTGTGACTGGGACAATTGTTCTAGGCTTCTAGCTAGAAGGTAAACACAAGTCCATTCCAAGGTCAGTGTTGAATGGTCAAAAGGAAGAAATTTGTGGTCAGAGGCTCATTAAAAGGAACACGGAATGGTGGGAACAGTGGATTGGGACCCTTTAATGCCATGATCCTTTTTTATTGGGTAAATTACATAATACCTCTTCAGATTTGAGGTCTATTACAATCTCATATAACATCTTTAAAATATTTCACTTTTATACCTCACCTACTATTTTATTTCAATTTGATACATCCGTTAGAAAATCTATTAAGTAAACCGTTAAGTAATGACATAGCATATGTTTATTTGACATGGAAAAAAAGGGTAAATTACATAATACCCCCCTCAGGTTTGAGGTCTATTACGACCTTATACAACATCTTTAAAACATTTCACTTTCATACCTCACCTACTATTTTATTTCAATTTCATACATCCGTTAGAAAATCTGTTAAGTAAACCGTTAGAAACCCCAAGTAAACCATTTGTGCTGACGTGACTGCCACATTTGTGTCACATTGCTAAAAACTTAATAAAATATTTAAAATATTAAAATAATTAACTAAAAAAAAAAAACTCAAAAATCGTCTTCCCCGACCCACCCCCTTCTCCCATCCATCATCACCCACCCTAAAATCCCACCCTAGCCACCCCTTTCTCCCATCCCCCATCACCCCTCCCAAAAATCCCCCATCACCCACCCCCAAAAATCCCACTTGAGATTATCTCCTTCCTCTGCAAACGCAGAAACACAGAGATCAGCACCATCGCCATTTTCATAGCAAAGAACCACTCAACCACCACACCTCGTCCTACTCTTCCTCTCCTCCTCATCACAAACTTTCTCACCTCACTCTCACTCTCTCAGTTTTGCACAAAGACCCCGAACCACACCACCAACACCTAATCTCGCCACGTCGACGAGGTTTACCAACCTTCGAGCCTAGAAACGTAGACCTCGGACTACGAACGCGAACCCATACCACAACCTCCATATTTTTCGGCCAAGATCTCGTGATTTTCAGTGTGGGTGAGTTTTGAAAATACTTTGGGTGAATTTATCTCATCATTTAGTATCAAATTTTGGTATGGTGTATGATTTTTGGACTAGTTTTGTGGTAGATTCATCTTAGAGAAATTTCCTAGTTATTCCGGCAATTGAAAAGGAAGAGGCTGTTTCGCGGGTCCCTCTACACCAACTTCAGGTATTGGGGAAAATCGACGTCGTTGATGGTTTTTCCGCAGAAGACGACAACAGAGAAGTCAAGTTCGAACTCCGGCCGGTCAGGTCTAGGTCCCACCGACGGAGGGGGTGGGCTCGGGTGGGATTTTTGGGGGTGGATGATGGGGAGATTTTTGGGAGGGGTGATGGAGGATGGGAGAAAGGGGTGGCTCAGGAGGGGTGATGGGGGATGGGAGAAAGGGGTGGCTCGGGTGGAATTTTGGGATGGGTGATGAAGGATAGGAGAAGGGGGTGGGTTGGGGAATATGATTTTTGGGTTTTTTATTTTTTATTTATTTTTTAACTTTTTTTTAGTTAATTATTTTAATATTTTAAAATTTTTATTAAGTGTTTAGCCACGTGGCACAAATATAGCAGCCACGTCAGCACAAATGGGGACCCCTTATTTGCCATGTCATCACTTAACGGTTTACTTAACAGATTTTCTAACGGATGTATGAAATTGAAATAAAATAGTAGGTGAGGTATAAAAGTGAAATGTTTTAAAAATGTTGTATGGGGTTGTAATAGACGTGAAATCTAAGGGGGTATTATGTAATTTACCGTTTTTTATTCCATGTCAAATATACATATGGGGAAGTCGGAAATGATCCGAGTCTCTACATTTATGTTTTCCGCATTTTTGCTTAATCTAGCTTGTTGTTATATAGTTGGAAAAGTAGTAGATATGACTCATTTTAGTACTGAGGTGCTTTTATAAAAAGTGGGTATAAAAAAAAACTGAGTTCAAAAAGGTGTTTGGTAAACACTTAAAACAACTTATTTTCACAGTTTTGAGCCGAAAAAAGCTGAAAACGTGAAGCAGCAAAAATAAGCTTATTCTCACAGCACAGTAGAAACAGTTTTTTTTCAAAGCACAACAATACCAAACCAGCCCTTAGAGCTTCGAAGAATCTTTAGGGCTTTATAAAAGAATCTTTTCTAATGATGTCACATCCCGACCCGGGCTCCATCACATCCCAGGCTCGACTCTGCTGTAGCACGATATTGTCTGCTTTGGGCCCCAACCACGCCCTCACGGTTTTGTTTCTGGGAACTCACACGAGAACTTCCCAGTGGGTCACCCATTCTGGGATTGCTCTCGCGCGATCTCGCTTAACTTTGGAGTTCCGATGAACTCCGAACCCAATGGGCTCCTAAAATGCCTCGTGCTATATGGATGTGGGCACGTACATATACGACATAGAGAAATCTCTCCCATGGGCGATGTGGGATCTAACAATCCACCCCTCTTAGGGGCCCGACGTCCTCGTCAACACACTTTCGGCCAAGGATTGGCTCTAATACCAAATTGTCACATCCCGACCCGGGCTCAACTCCGCCGTAGCACGATATTGTCCACTTTGGACCCCAACCACGCCCTTACGGTTTTGTTTCTAGGAACTCACATGAGAACTTCCCAGTGGGTCACCCATCCTGGGATTGCTCTCGAGCGATCTTGCTTAACTTTGGAGTTCCGATGAACTCCAAAGCCAATAAGCTCCCAAAATGCCTCGTGCTATATAGAGGTGGGCATGTACATATAAGGCATAGAGGATCCTCTCCCTTGGACGATGTGGGATCTAACAAATGAGGGGCTATAACTTTCAGACTATATATGGGGCTATATATATGTAGTAATTTGATTAAGTGATGATTGTTCTTCTTTTTTTTTTTTTTTTTTTTACTTTTCTTAAGTTAATTTTTGGACGTACTATCTTAAATTTTTTTTTTTAATGAACCTTTCAACCTAAAAGTTCAATTGTGACAAAGTTAGATTTCATCACTTATGAATCGTTCGTTGATTATATTCTCTTATCTCAATCTCATCTGATGAAAGAAACAAACTCTCACTTCGCCCTCTGAAATTATTTGATTTTCACGTACAACATAACAATTTACCTAGCACAAATTGGTAAATTAGTATCATACAATTTTGAAAACAAAAAAATTATTTGAAAATTTCACCCACCTTAAATCAATTTGAAATTTTAATTCTTATGAAATTTAAAATAATCATTTAATTAGCCAAATTGCAAGAAAAATAAGAAAAAAATTTAAAAATAAAATAAAATAAAAGTATAAGTGTATTCGCAAGTAGGGTGAGAGTGATAGAATTTTGCTCACATGGGTTACTACTTTTTTGTGGGACCCACTGTTTTTCAGGGCTAGATGTAGCTTGATTTTATGCTACTCAAGAAAGGAAGTTGCTAGCCCTAGTAGTGGATCTAGCCCCATTTTCTGGCTCATTAGGTATGAAATTTCTCACTAAGGGTTGAAATGTAGTAGTCTCATGGAGGATAGAGCCCCCCATTGGAGATGCTCTTATGATCTCTTGTACCCTAATTGGCCGTGTACCCCAATTGGCGGTTTTTTTATTTTTATTTTTTTTTATTTTTTTTATGGAGGAGGGGGATTATGACTGAAAGGTCATGAACGACTAGTTAAAATTGGAGATCAGTCTATTCGAGGTTCCAGTAAACGAGGGAGAGCAAATTGGGTTGGATTATTGTTTGAGAACTATTAAAGAGACTTTAAAAAATGGAACTCCCTATAGACTCGCTGACATTTCATGTTTTTGACACAATGTTTCATAATATTGAGACGAGAATTAATATTACACTGTGAGGTAGCAAAGAATCCATACAGAATCCTACTTTTGAGAGAGTCTCCTAGTGTTGTGTTGGCAAAGCCAACTTCTTGGGCCACGAGCGGTGAAGAGTGGACAAGGGGATCCGGGTTGGGACGCAGCATAACTAAGAGAGCCATTCCATTTAAGGCGAGACATAATGAGTGGGCACGAACGGTCTGGTGTTCGAGTCAATTGGTTAAATGACTACTTCACTTATTAAATTAGCATTAGCCGCCTATACCGAAATAAAATGGGACTGATTCTATTAGATTAAACTCAAATGCCAAAGTTTGCACAAAGAATAATCTTTAAATTTAAGTTCCAATAATTTAATAACAAAGCAAAGGGCAGGGAATTCGAAATTCGTTTATATGTTTGTTCTGGTGGTTGGGTTGCATTTGAAGGATGGTTATGGCTGGAAGGTTCGTGAATCGGTACAATTATGCATGTTGGGTTTTTTGAATTTGGTGGGACCCAGTAAAAACAGAATAGAGAGAGTAACTTGTAGAATAATGTAATGCTAGAGATACTAAATTTATCGACAAAATTTTGTAAACCAAATGACATGAAAATTGATGATTGAATTACTACTTAAGTATTAATAAACGTGCTCATTACTATTGATGGCATATCATTTCATTTGTAAATTTTGTCAACAAATTTAGTATCTCTAATATTATCGATCGGTAGACTTTTACACAAATACCATGTAAGCTTTTGCTGGTGTGCATATTTATCACCGAATCTTTTATTTATTTTTATTTACCACCTAGATTTTGCTTGCAATGTATGACCTATTGTTAAAATTCCTATTAATTGATGATGTGGATCACATAGACTACATATCTTGGCTGACATGGATCCCACTGATGCACCACTAGGAATGATGATCTTCTCCGAATCATTTTTGTGAGGATCCTGGAATTCTTCTAATCATGCACATTCATTGTATATCGTGAAATCAGAAATCATTTTAAATTTTATATTTAAAATTGAACACAAATAATACTTTACAAAAATAAGCCACACAATTTACAACAAACAGATTAAAAGATCTCCTAGATCCTCACAAAGAAGATCTAAAGAGAATCCTCATTCCACCACTCGGACACAAATTAGTTTATTTTCTTAATTTTGGAAAGAAAAAAAAAAGAAAGAAAAAAGGAATCAAATAACGGTAGCAGCTCCTGTGTCTACACCCCCTCCTAATCTCCCCACCAGCTTCCCACTGCATACGCCTTTAACTCAACCACATCATTTGCCCCCTCACTCTCTCATTGCATCAAATTTGTGGAGTATAGGTTGAAGATTTAGAAGTCGTGGATCAAGTTTGTAGGTGATTCCACTAAGAATTGTTGGTCCGGTAGCGGGGGGAGACGTTGGCTAGCGTACGTGTTGCTGGTTGATGAGGAAAAATATCATATGTTTTTTTATTTTTATATTCATTTATAACATTTTTAAGTAATAAATATTTGTTTACAACATAGCATCCACATCAAATATCGCATAATAGAATGTGATATGATGAGATAGAATCCAATAAAAACAAAGACACAAGGAACGGATTATCTACTCTTAACGGTCAAAGCAAACCCTTTCATTCCGAATTAAAGAATTCAGAATGAATCAAATCTCCCCAACCTAAAATTTTGAGCCTATGTTGTACATGTTAACTAACAAAATTTCTAACGGTAGGTGGTACATTGCAATATAATATAAAGTTTAGGTGCTAAAGAATAAAATTAAAAGTTTAGGTGGTAGATTCGCACACCAACAAAAGTCTAGATAGTATTTATGCAAATTCCCCAATAAATAGATTAAAAGGTTAATCTTGATCACAAAAGGCTTGTATAAAAATTACTGTAGTGTAGGATCGCATTCCAATCGGTTTGTACACCTCATGATCGACGTATACATAATAAAGTTATTAAACTTCACATACCAATATGTATATAACCCTAATCATACAGATTATGATCATATACACCATGTTAGCCGACCATTATGTATATATAAGCTTGTTACTAATAATATATTTTATAACATAATATGAAGATTTATAACACTGAATTTTTGTGTCTATAATACAAGGGACACATAATCTCACTGTTTGGAACCCAAGAACTAGATAATTTGGATCAAATAATCCCCTTTAACTCATTCAGCTAGCCCGTCTTACACAAACCAAAAACTCTGTTTCTCTTTCACCCAAACCAAAAGCTTGAATTTCCTGATTTTTAAATTCCGGACACTAAGAATCCAAGAAGATCCAAATTCCAATACAAGAATTTCTCGTGATGGATAATGTTATGGCATGTAGCTCTATGGATAATATTATGGCATGTAGTGACTTACATGCAGAACACACGAAAATTCCTAAAGCCAGTAGCTCAATTATCCAGTCAAAAAGATCGAGTCAGCGTGAGGTAGGTCCCTGTATTCAATGATCATCTAGTTAGCAAACGAATACCAGTAGTCTGGTACTGGTTGAGGCCACACGCATATCACATTCTTGCCACATTGTAACCCCCACCTCCCACTTTAATTTTTTTATTTTCAAATTGTTTTTTTTTTTTTTAAATGGTTGGAAGACCACATTTTTTGTATCATCAGATATGATAAATGATGTATACATGTCATGCTAATTAATCAATTTATCTCATTAAATTTTGATTGTATGCATCATTCCTAATTGTAATGGTACACCAATGTGGCATAAATTTATGATCATCCTAACAATGCACTTTAAAAAAAATTGAAAAAGAAATAAAGAAAATAACTTTCGTCCTTGCATCGAGTCATTTGCCATTGTTTGTATTCAAGGCAGAAGAATCCTCATTAGAATGTAAAAAGTATTTATCCTTGATCTCAAAAGCCAAGCCGAAAAAAAAAACCATTGAATAATTATATACCCTTTCTGTTACCTTCCAATTTAAAATTTGAATTAGCAGTGCAACTCACGGTTCTTTGAAAAAAATAAAATTACGATGTCTACTTCTAACATCATATCATTATATTCCAATGGGATGTAAGGCGTTTTGAAGCTAAACGAATCTACAACCAAAAAAAAGAATACAAGCATGCAACTTCCATACTCAGATATTAGGATTTCCAATAATTGAAATTAATAATGACTAAGTGGTTTATTCAAGTTAAACATACAAGTTTTGTAATTTTGGTTGGGGAAGTAAAAACAGATTTAAAATAAAGGAAAACTAATGAAAAAGGCTTAAAAATTTTGAGTTTTAATGATAAGGACAAAATAAAAGGTAAAGTGAATAGTACCAGATTGACTTTTTAGTGTAAAAATGTGGTTTTTCGTTAAAATGAACAGTACCGTGAGCTTTTCATTAAAACTCTCTTAAAATAATCTAAAACTACGCTGGTAAACAGGAATACAAACATCCTTCGATATACTGAAACATTAGAATTTCCACACAACTAGTTGAAATTAAAGAATTAAGTGGTTCATTCAAGTTGAACTTAAATTTTTTGTAATTATGGTTGCAATTTAGTGATAAAGAACGAAAGAAAGACCTAGTTATCTTATTTTGTTTTGTTTTTCTCTTTGGTCTTCCTCTAAACTCACACACACAAGAAAGAAGCTTCAGAGCACAAGGAAAATGATCAAATTAAAAAAAATGGCAAAAGAAACAAGACCAAAGAAAAATATAAAACATATATATGAACTTTCTTTAAGCACTATTCAACAATTTGACTCAACCAATGCATGCTTATAACTGTTCATCAGAAAAGTCAAAGCATGTGGAATACTACCTGATATTTCTGATAATTCGATCACTATCTATAGTCAATGCATATAACTTACCATAATTCGATCGCCATCTATTTAGTATTTACCTACATTCGTTCACCAAGTCAAGTCATCCAAAAATATGATAATGATATAGCTCAAAGAGGCTGCTCAATGCAAGCAATAAGCATCAATATAAAAACATAAAAAAAAATCATTTTCTAGTCAGATTCTTCAACATAGTCGAATAAGAACATATTTCCGTTGTTAATTTAAATATGAGTTATGCTAAGTAGACCAAATTTTCATATCATATTTGTAAATTATGCGATATGTCACTAATAAGAAATAAACACGTTGATCAACACTTAAGTAATAATTCAATTATCAACAACCATGTCATACGGTTTACAAAATTTAATTTAAATAGGATAATATTTATAAATAATAATAATTTTTTTATCACGCAATCTCACAATCTGACGCTTGATAATGTAATCAATTAAAAGCGTGTTTTTTTAAATGGCGTGTTTTATTTTTAATTTAAGTGAGAAATAAAAATTTAGATCATGCTTAATGTGACAAGATGATAATGAATCTCTCTCTATTGCTTATCCTTCGTATAAATACAATTAGTCACTAATGCATTACGTACAAATTCTTACTATCAGGCTTAGTGTATGCTCAAATATAGGGCATACGTTTTGGTATCATAAGGCCCACGAATTTGATCAATAGCTCTAGTAAATTATTTTTAAAATACTTCTATTTGATTTTGGGATGACAACTTCTGGTGGTCCCTTATCATTGTTTTATTACGTTCATGTGCATTTACTTGGACTTTTCTTAAGCATTCTTGGTCAACAATGTCGGCTGGATGTGGGACTTGTCCCTTGAATACGGTGGTGATTCAAGTCATTCCTTTTTGTTTGTTTCTGTGATTTGACATAAGTTATGTTTGGCTGTACAATTAAAAACACTCAAAGATTCCTGTTCAGAATTGGAAAACATTTTTCACGAGGCTACAAGTTGTTACTGTGAAAGCTATTCCGCATATTATCCACTAGCCTTCATGCACATGTGCGTGCAGTAGAAAATATTTTTTTTAATCACAACATACTACGTATTATTTATATATTTTAAATATATTTATATACGTAAATTGATAAAAGGAAAGTTAAATATTTGAAGTAAATGAATAATCTTAGATTATGCTAGAAGAAACTTATCATAAACCAATTAAAACAGCTGAATTCACATAATAAAATCGGTCTCTGTAAAATTTACATTAAGAATAGAGAAAATAATATTCAATAAACAATTATGAAATCACATTATTACTAGCCCATTGTGATGCTAAGCTCATCCCCTCTCCCTTAGTGTAGATAATATCGTTTGTTAAAAATAATAATAATAATAATAATAATTTGACAACTAATTTAATCACATTATTATCCACATGCGAAAAACTTTTTTTATAATTGACATTACACGCCTCTTAAGATGTTTTGAACCTGTTTGAAAATAGAGACAATAATATTGAATGAACACCTGATTGAATCACTTTATTGCTAGGCCATTGTGAGGCTAAGTCCACCCCTTCCCCCTTAGTGTAGTGCGTGTGTAAAAGAATTTTTTTGAATCATGACGTTCTATAAACGATTTATATGCGTAAATTAACAAAAAGAAAGTCAAATATTTGAAGTAAATGAATAATCTTACATCATGCTAGAAGAAACCCCTCATAAACCAATTAAATGAGCTGAATCCACATGAGAAAGACCATTTTTTATAACCGGTGAATCAGATTATTATCTGTGTGGGAAATACCTTTTTTTTATAACCGGCATTACATGCCTCTTAACATGTTTTGAATGTATTTAAAATAAGAGAAAATAATATTTCATTAACATTTGATTGCATCACATTATTGCTAGCCTATTGTAAGGTACTAATTAAAAAAAAAAAGTGATAATTTATCACCGGCACTATGTGCCTCTTAAGATGTTTTGAACATAATATTCATGATTTTCTTTATTTTTTATTATATTTTTCTTTCCTCTTCACGTGGGCACCATCAACTTTCACTAATCCTTCCATTATTTTTTTTCTCTCTTCCTACTTATATTTATATTATATTTTATGATGACCAAATTACCAAATTACCCATGCATTATTTGATATATTATATTGGGATGCTTTTGGATTTTTTTGGTTGAGGGGCAATTTTGTCATAATATTATTGTCGAAGCCGTGACCCCAAATTAAGGCTCTGGCTTTATATATAAAAGATAAAAGTTTACAAATTTGATGCGTAAAAAACGTTTTAAAGGAAGTTAAAGGTGCATGACCAACCTACTACTAGTCTTCCACTACTCTGATGGTGTGTTTACCAATCGAGAGTGGAATGGAGAGAAATGGAATTGAATTCCTCCCTAAGCATTCTGTCGTTTACTAGCAATTGGGGAATCATATTTTATGTGGGGTCCAACCAATTTCAGGAGTTCAATTCCGAATTTCCCCATAATTGGATTCCCTCCGTAGAGGTGGTAATTGAATTATGGGTAGAGGGCTCCATCACGAATCAAAGTTTTCTAGCCAAAATACCCATGTATATTCCTCAAACAACTCATACCTTCATCAATCACTCCCCTCTGTATTTGTTTCTCTCACAGCATATACCACCCCACCTTCACAATCTCAAATGATGCCTTAGCACTGAACGATGAGCGCTTGCGATTTGGAACAATGATCGCCCGGGGTTTAAAACGACACCACAACGATGAACATGATCTGAAACAACGAATGCCCAAATCCTCAAGGAAATTGCGATTTGCAAACCCAAACAAAAGAGAAGGAAAGAACTTTTATCACTTTCACCCTGAAAATTGGAATTTTTTTTTTTTTTGTTGATGGGGTGGGTCGTGGCTTCGCGGTTCCTCCTGAGATTGGATGGTGGGGTGTGGATATTGTGTACTGGGGAAAGAAAGGGGGAAGTGAGAGAAGGAAGTAAAATTTTATCTTAGTTTACTTTATGTAGGTATTTCTAATAGGGTTTAGGGTGATTAAGAGTTAGAAGCAAATAAAAAATGATTCTTTCATATCAAATTTGAAGTAATCTATGCGATTAGGAAAATTTAAAATTTTTATAAAAGATAAAAAATTATTCTCTCTAGTAAAAAATTAAAAATAAAAGAATAAAAGTTTTACTAAAAATAATTGGCATATAAAATAAGGGGTGTGATATCCACACATCCCATTTTACTTCTCACACACCTTTTTAATTTTTTGCCTTCGGATCAGATGAATTGAAGAAGATCAACAGACATAAATTATCAAGGGATGTGTGAGAAGTAAAATGGGGTGTGTGGATAGCACACCCCTAAAATAAATTAGTTAAAGTAGGGGTATTTTAGTAATCACATTAGTTATCATTCTGATTCATGTGAATTAGTAAACAGGTTATATACATCAATGTCATTCCTACTCCAATTCCAGACAATTTTGGTAAACAACTTCAATATAAATCTAATTCTAATTCCACCTCATTCCAATTCCTCAATCAAATTTCTTCTCAATTCAATTCATCTCAATTTGATTACGGATTAGTAAACATGCCCTGAATTAAAAGATATTGCAAACAATTGTTTATTCTTGCATCAAGTAATGGATATATATATATATATGCATGCAGCATGCTCTAAATTTAGGTGTTAACCTAACATATATTAATACAAAAATGTTATTTTTACTATCTATTTGTACCACCTCCCTAATAGAGATAGAATCCACATGTGTTGGTTGGCTATACTTCTATTAGAAAGATGATATAAATAGATGATAAATTTAGCACTACCCATATTAATGTGTTTTTATCATTTTATAATTTCAACGGAATCAACTAATTATTGGTTTAGTGATATATTTTAAAAGAGGTTCCAACTTCCAATACCCCAACCTACTCAAGAAAGGAAACAAAAACTTCAGTAAGAAACTAGCAGACATTATGATGACCGTATATATCTCTTTCTCATTTTATTTGCTAATACCCTCGTTCAGAGTTTTATTTCTTGGGAAATTTTATTCAAACTCATATAATTTCTTTCTACACCCAACTTACTTTCTACACTCATATTATTTTTAACTTAAGAATTAATATCTCTTTAAACCCAAATTTATTACCTAAAGTATCCTATCAAATCCAATTAAAAAGTATATTTATCTTTACACCAATTATAAAATAAAATCTCAAAGAAACTTGAAAGTAAAAGAACTTCTGAGTCCTTTGTCTCCCCCTTGAGCTCTTTAGAAATTGAGCTTTTTGTTTTTCAAATGTTTTTCTGCATTTTTTTGCTTCACTGCATCTTACTTGATTTTTTTGGTAAAGTTTCAAATTTCTACTGGAGTTGCGTACTACATTAATTATAGCATTTTTCATGGCTGCTGTTTTTATTTATTTGTGTTTCGGTGTTTGTGTGTTTGTTTTTCTGCTGCAATTATTTAATATTATTTGATGAAAGAAATTCTTTAAACCTGCATTCACTAACATGCACTATCCTAAGCAATTTATTAGAAAGATAACAAATGTCAATCAGAACGACAACAAATTGTAATATGAAGTTGAAGTGAAGGGTTTCGTACAGAAGGACAGACTAGCATGGCAACAACTTTTGCTTTCTGATATGCCAAAGCCAAACAAATTACAAGTACTTCTACTTTCCATAGAAAAGGTCTTATATATCAATACTTTCACTACGACTGTTGTAGAAAGTTTAACAAACTATGTGCAGCCTCGTTGACGAAAAAAGAATTGAAACCCAAATACTCATCTTCTACATTCTAAAAAAAATTGAAATCAGACAAGCAAAAATTTCCATAAACCGAGTCATACCCTTGTTGGAGAATTTAAAACTTAAAAATCACCATCCATCAATAAAAAAAAATTGTTTTCTCCATAAAAAGTTATTAGGGTTTCAGTCAGAATGAACACATGATAAACAATGAGTGATAGTAAGATTTAATTATAATGTGGGTTTATTGATGAATTTTAATTTTATTATAAATTTCATTTTGTACTTGATGGTAATTATGCAATAGGGTAAAAAGGATAATTTACATTTAAAATCTAATTTGGGTGTAAAAAAAGGTTACATGAGCTTAAATAAAATTTCCCTTATTTCTTTTATTAAAAAACTGCTTCATTTTAAAGTTACGTATTAAAAAATGTTTACCCACAATAGTTTTTAAATAAGAGCAAAGTGAAGTCTTATCCACATTAGTTTTTTTTAAATGATATTGCATGCGACTGCTTTTAAAAGTTATATAGACTGTGAAAATATATATAAATTAACCACATTAAATAAGAGAACGATAGGTTGACCTTTAGCTCAATATGATAGATTTACCCTTGACATCGTGAGCGGACCACACCAAACCTCAGAGGGCCTGGCATCTGCCTGCCCTACATATCTAGGGCTTTCAAGTCCACATACATATCAAGCTGTCCTTCGGGCTCATGATATCCCACTCCTGTAAACGTGTCTTCCCCAGCCCAAGAGGCAAGTGTTGACTCCTCCACATAAATTCTGTTACATATCTGTATATTTAAATATAATTAAGGGGTTTTATCACAAACTTTTATGTTTTGGAAACTCATCAGTTTGGTGTTTTATGTTTTAAACTTATTAACTTGGTCCTTCATCTATTGCTTTGGTCATCAAACTTGTCCCTACAGTCCACTTTCATTAGAACTTTTGTTACTATCCCGAGGATAATTTTTAGCTACCACTCCCTAAAACTCAATTATGATCTTTTTTTTTTTTTTTTTTTTTTTTTTTCTGAAATCGAAAAGTCACAGTTTACTCCCTGAAACTTAATTTCTCTTCACATTGCCTTTATCTGTTAATTTCGTCTAAAAAACTGTCAAATATGCTAATGTATATTGAAAAAATGGAAAACTAATGAAAAGGGTGAAAATTTTGAGTTTTAACGATAACGACAAAATAAAAGGTAAAGTGAATAGTACCAGGATTGATTTTTTAGTGTGAAAATGTGGTTTTCGTTAAAATGAACAGTACTGAGAGCTTTTCGTAAAAATTCCCTTAAAAAAAAAAAGGCATATGTGGTAAGGAAAAGTGATGGGTAATTGAGGAGGGAGGAGGTCTCTTCGATAAGAACGAAGCCTCCCTTAGGGTTTTGCATAATTAAAGGTGTTACTAAAAGTTAATGAGTGGGTTTCTTTTGGTTTTAAAAAAGAAATTATTAAAAAAATTTAAATAGTTAATTACTTAGTTGTCTTGGACATGTGGCATTGGCATATTAGGTGGTGGGTCTCACATATAAGCCACATAAACAAATTAAATGGATGTTTAATGAATTTATCGGAAACATGCCAAAGTAAAGTGAATTCTGAGTTTCAAAATAAAGTGACGATTTTTTAGTTTCACGGGGCAAAGTTGAATCAAAATCTAATTTTAAGGGTCATATCTAAAAATAAATCATATTATGATGTGGCATTATTATGGGCCTACAAATCATGCCTTGTAGATTAAATGAAAAAATAATTATTTTTACAAAAGAATAAACTTGATATAAGTCCACTTTTTAGAGTCATTACTTTATCTGTTATCATCTATATCTATATATATATATATATATCTATATATATAAAGGGAGAGACCCAAAATGGTGAAGCATTTCAAAATGCCAAGAAAGTCCCTTTGTTTTCTTCGCAACCAAACCCAAAAAATTTCAAAAAATGAGGATAAACTGGTAAAAAATCAATAACCGCATATATATATAAAGGGAGAGACCCAAAATGATGAAGCATTTCAAAATGCCAAGAAAGTCCCTTTGTTTTCTTCGCAACCAAACCCAAAAAATTTCAAAAAATGAGGATAAACTGGTAAAAAATCAATAACCGCACATAAATATGTACTGAAAAACCACCATGTTCACTTTTCTACGTACCAGTTTCTATTCAGTTTTCAAACCCCCCACAACCTTTTATCATAACTTCTCCGCTTCATTTGTTCAGTTACAAAATTCTGATCTCCGTACATCGATCAACCTCTTCTCCCAATTCGAGCACTTCTTTTCTCTTCTTTCTAATGCTTCGTCTTCATTTTGGATCAACTTGCTCTAACTCAGCCATTCCCGCCGATTTGAAACCGCCACCACCGTTGCGTACTAGAAGGACGGAGGAGATGCGTTTTTCATTGAAGAAAGCATTTTGTGGACGTCCCTTGGTGTGTTCGATAAGGTTTCTCAAGCTCTCTACAATGCCGGCCTCGACCAACTGTCTCTAGTTCAAGTGCTAAGTTCAATCCTAACCCTAATTTTTTCTTTCATCCTCAATTTTCTCCATCCGAGCAATGAAAACTTGAACTATGTTTGATCCCAATTTGTGAAATCGCTTCAAAGTTTGAATTTTTTATTATGTGTTTTTGGGATTTTGGGCTGCTAGCATACGGTTTATACTTTTAGGGAAGGATTGTTGCAGCTGAAACTGAATCACCACATTCAGGGATGGATGTTGTTTTGATTAGGGATTCCCCTCATTGGGTTTTCATTGTAGTTTGGATTTACAGTAAATGCAATTCCGGTTCCTAAAGCTCAAAGAGAATGTCTGCAAAGGTACGTTTACAACTATATATATCGTGTTCCTTTCGAGTATGTGATTGGGCTTTTGTCTTTCTTCCATTTCAGTCATCCGTTTTCCTTTCAATTTTCACGAATAAGAAAATTCAGATGTTAAATTTTTCAGTGCACAGGTTCATATGTAATCCCTCCTATCTATAATGGAAGTTTGTAGGGTTTATGCTTCGGTTTATAGTGATGGAAATAAAGTTGTTGCGATGAAGACCTCCCTTACTCTCTAAAGCTCAAAACGGAGTGAAACGGTAATTTTCCCGCGCCTTCTCCTTTTCCATTGAAGAGTTTGAATACTTACTTTTCCTACATTTTTCTCATTGAATTTTCTTTTGAGTGTATTTATTTAAATGGGTTTGACACATTTACCAGACATATGAAATTAGAAAACTAAACTTTGGGACTGTGTGGCATAATAGCCAGTAGACAAAAAGGGAATAGATTGGATTAGTTAGACTCATTTTTTACTGCCACACTGCAGAGATTATCACTTTCCTCCCCAACTTTTTACTGATCTCTGTCCACTTGGTCTAATTTTTAAATGCCTTAATCTCTTGAATGCTTCTTCTTTGCTTTTTCATCCATTTTCGGTTTTTAACACATTTTGTAATTGTGAAACAGGTATTGGATTGATTTTAGCGAGTGGATTTTTTTGTTAACGTGGATCAGATTCGAACCTTTGTGTCGATCGAAGTCTTTGCTGGTGGGTTAGCTGAGGTATGATTGCTAGCTTTTTGTCTTGGTGCAATTCAAAATGTTTTGAGTTATTATGTGGACTTAAGATTTAGTAAGTACTTGCCGAAACTCATGGGATTTCGAAATATCGATGTCTTGCTTGCTTATTAGCTTACAAATTGCTTATTAGCTTAAGCATCTAATCTAAGAACCAAGGTAGTCCTTTTTTCACTGCCTCACTGCATACAATGTGTTGATGATTTACACAACAGAGTCGTATGAAAGGATCTATGCGTGCAACCTCATTGGTTAGGCAGGCCTTGGTATTTGCTGTTTTGGGCAGTGTTTAATCCATTGTTAGCGGTGCACTACTTTGTGATACCATGGATGAGCAAGAAAGTAAATACAAGAGTTTAATTGCATAATTACACGGAAAAATAAGTTTATAAAATTTTAACTATTCTGAAGTGAATCTTCTACTAGTCCGGTTCAATGTTGTCCCAGTTTACATGGGACAATGCAACACTTATATGACACTTTTCTTATCGGCTGTATATGGATCATCGTTGACTTATGGATTAATATGCTTATGTATATGTATACATATGTTTTGATTCCTGTTAAACTTTGTTTGTATTATTTTTGTGTTTGGCATTGACAGTAGCTTTGAAAACATTCATATTCATCCATAGGACCTTGAGGGAGGGTGATCCAATTTTCAAAGATGAACTAAGTTTTTTCTTAGAGAGGACGAATTCTGCATCTTTTTTATTTCAAAGACGATTCCAGCCGCACTGGTGAATTTCAAATGCCTCAATCTCTTGAATTCTTTCACCTCTTTGGCAAGTCAATTGTCATTATTAGCTATTAGATGAAGTCCTTGAAATTATCAAGTTCATGTTGAACTCAAAATTGAAGAAGCATAAAGACATCTGTAACTTCTACACATGTTATATTATGCAACATATACATGCAAATATATTCTAACCCTTGCACTATGTTGTTGCACGTACAAAAAAAGAAAAACGAAAAAGAAAAAAGACTAATGTGTTGCTCACTATAGTTTAATTAAATTGAAGACACTAGTAGAAAAACATGTTTGCGCGACCGAATTTTGCGCAACAGATCAAATTTCGTCGCGCAAAGTATGTTTGCGCGACCAAAAACACAAAACGTCGCGCAAAAGGCATTTGCGCCACGGAATTTTGCGCGACTAAGACTGGCGTCGCTCAAAACAGCTTTGCACGACGCATCAGCTCCTGCGTCGCGCAAAGGTGTTTTGCGCAGCGCCAGCTTTAGTGGCGCAAAGTTTCATCGCGCAAATGCCTTTTGAGCGACGTTTTGTACGTCGCGCAAGATCTTGGCACCAAACAAAGAATACTTTACCCTTTTTTTGCCAACTTTGCGTGACGTAGGCTTAAGGACTGTAGCTGTAAAAAAATCATCAAAATCGGAGTTAATATAACCGTTAAATTGTGATTTTTCGTTATAACCGACGAAATTTTTTTGTCCTGTTACTTGATCTCTGAATGTTTGTTTTTTGCGATTTTTGGCGTATGCGATCTCGAAATATATATAAACAAGTTTGACGGTTGGATCATTGAATCTAATTTCGTACCCCCATCAAATTCAATGGTATATGTATCTAGTAAGTTGCTAGATTTTAATTTATTTATTTTGTACTACGTCGCGCAAAGTCCCTTTTTATTATTTTTTTGTTTTTTTGCCCTTTTCCTTTTCTTTTAGGGTTCTTGCATTGCCTTTTTCTTTTGAGGTATCCACTTGTGTAAATATTTTAAATTGACGATCAAATCAGTTCATTGTATTCATATAGGGTTAAAGACTGTAGCTGTAAAAAATCATCAAAATCGGAGTTAAAATAACCGTTAAATCGTGATTTTTCGTTTATAACCGTCGAAAAGTTTTATCCCATTATTTGATCTTTACACGTTTTTTTTTGCGATTTTTGGCGTATGCGATCTTAAAGCATATACAAACAAGTTTGACGGTTGGATCGTTGAAACTAGTTTCGTACAAAGCGTATCCCATCAAAACATTAGATTCACTAACACTTGGAGTATATTTATACTTTCATCAAGTATAACATAAGATTTTGTGGTATCCACTTGTGTAAATATTTGAAATCGACGATGAGTTTCTTGCATTCATATAAGATGAAGGAGTGTAGCTGTAAAAAATCATCAAAATCGAAGTTAATATAACCGTTAAATCGTGATTTTTCGTTTATAGTCGTCGAAAATGTTTGTCCTGTTGTTTGATCTCTACATGTTTGTTTTTTACAATTTTTGGCGTATGGGATCTCAAAGCATATACAAACAAGTTTGACGGTTGGATCGTTGAAACTAGTTTCGTACAATGTGTATCCCATGAAAACATTAGATTAACTAACACTTGGAGTTTATTTATACTTTCATTAAGTATAACATAATATTTTGTGGTATCCACTTTTGTAAATATTTTAAATTGAAGATCGAATCAATTTGTTGTATTCATATAGGGTCAATGAGTGTAGTTGTAAAAAATCATCAAAATCAGAGTTAATATAACCGTTAAATTGTGATTTTTCATTTATAGCCGTCGAAATGGTTTGTCCCGTTACTTAATCTCTGCATGTTTGTTTTTTGCGATTTTTGGCGTATGGGATCTCCAAGTATATACAAACAAGTTTTCCGGTTGGATCTTTGAAATTAGTTTTGTACAATGCGTTTCCTATCAAATTCAATGGTATATGTATTTACTAAGTAGATTTTAATTTATTTATTTTGTACTTATAAGCAAAACGGGTTAAAAAAAAAAGAGGACTTTGCGCGACGTAGGTAATACTACATCGCGCAAAACAGGCTTGCGCGACGTAATTGTACCTACGTCGCGCAAAGTCCTCTTTTTTTTTTGTTGGCCTTTTCCTTTTCTTTGGGGTTCTTGCATTGCCTTTTTCTTTTGTGGTATCCACTTATGTAAATATTTTAAATTGACGATCGAATTAGTTCATTGTATTCATATAGGGTTAAACAATGTAGTTGTAAAAAATCATCAAAATCGGAGTTAATATAACCGTTAAATCGTAATTTTTCGTTTATAGCCGTCGAAAAGGTTTGTCCCGTTGTTTGATCTCTACACGTTTGTTTTTTACAATTTTTGGCGTATACGATCTCAAAGCATATACAAACAAGTTTGACGGTTGGATCGTTGAAACTAGTTTCGTACAATGCGTATCCCATGAAAACATGAGATTCACTAACACTTGGAGTTTATTTATACTTTCATTAAGTATAACATAATATTTTGTGGTATCCACTTTTGTAAATATTTTAAATTGAAGATCGAATCAGTTTGTTGTATTCATATAGGATCAATGAGTGTTGTTGTAAAACATCATCAAAATCAGAGTTAATATAACCGTTAAATCGTGATTTTTTTGTTTATAGCCGTCGAAAAGGTTTGTCCTGTTACTTAATTTCTGCATGTTTTTTTTTTTGCGATTTTTGGCGTATGGGATCTCCAAGTATATACAAACAAGTTTGACGGTTGGATTTTTGAAATTAGTTTGGTACAATGCATTTCCTATCAAATTCAATGGTATATGTATTTACTAAGTAGATTTTAATTTATGTATTTTGTACTTATAAGCAAAACGGGTAAAAAAAAAAAATGGACTTTGCGCGACGTAAGTACTACTGCGTCGCGCAAAACAGGCTTGCGCAACGTAATTGTACCTATGTCGCGCAAAGTCTTTTTTTTTTTTTTTTGGCCTTTTCCTTTTCTTTTGGGGTTCTTGCATTACCTTTTTCTTTTGTGGTATCCAGTTGTGTAAATGTTTTAAATTGGATCGAATTAGTTCATTGTATTCATATACGGTTAAACAGTGTAGCTGTAAAAAATCATCAAAATCGGAGTTAATATAACCGTTAAATCGTAATTTTTCGTTTATAGCCGTCAAAAAGGTTTGTCCCGTTGTTTAATCTGTACACGTTTGTTTTTTACAATTTTTGGCGTATGCGATCTCAAAGCATATACAAACAAGTTTGACGGTTGGATCGTTGAAACTAGTTTTGTACAATGCGTATCCCATCAAAACATTAGATTCACTAACACTTGGAATTTATTTAAACTTTCATTAAGTATAACATTATATTTTGTGGTATCCACTTATGTAAATGTTTTAAATTGACGATTGAATCAGTTTGTTGTATTCATATAGGGTCAATGAGTTTAGCTGTAAAAAATCAACAAAATCGGAGTTAATATTACCGTTAAATCATGATTTTTCGTTTATAGCCGTCGAAAAGGTTTGTCCCATTGTTTGATCTCTACACGTTTTTTTTTTACAATTTTTGGCGTATGTGATCTCAAAGCATATACAAACAAGTTTGACGGTTGGATCGTTGAAACTAGTTTCGTACAATGCGTATCCCATGAAAACATTAGATTCACTAACACTTGGAGTTTATTTATACTTTCATCAAGTATAACATAAGATTTTGTGGTATCCACTTGGGTAAATATTTGAAATCGACGATCGAATGAGTTTCTAGCATTCATATAAGATCAAGGAGTGTAGCTGTAAAAAATCATCAAAATCAGAGTTAATATAACCGTTAAATTGTGATTTTTCGTTTATAGCCGTCGAAAAGGTTTGTCCCGTTATTTGATCTCTACACGTTTTTTTTTGCGACGAAGGGGTTACATGTGTCGCGCAAGGATCTTGAGTGACGTAGGTTGAGTCGCGCAAAATACGTCGCGCAAAGTGGCTTTGCGTGACGAAAGGTTTACATACGTTGCGCAAAGATACTTGCGCGACGTATGTTGTGTCGCGCAAACTACGTCACGCAAAGTGTCTTTGCGCGACGAGGGGGTTACTTGCGTCGCGAAAAGCCTTCTGTCACTGCCTTGCCGCGACGGTTTGTGCGCGACGAAGGTTTGTTGAGCAAAGTTTTGCGCGACGTTTTTTGACTTTGCACGACGAAGGACTTGCGTTGCGCAAATTGTTTTTTGTACTAGTGAAGATACACATTTGAGAACATGATTTTAAGGATAGTATCACTTTCATATGTTAGTTAACTGTTACAGTAATTTTTTCCCTTATGTGCTCATTTCCTTTGTCAAATAAATTATTGTGTTTATTTATTTATTTTTATGTAGGAATACAAAAAGTTTTCAACTGGAGTTCAACATATCAAGTATGGAGATAAATTATGGAAGCAATATTGGACATGTTGTCATCTTCTTAAATAAATTGTTCTTAATGTTAGGATGTCTTTTTCCTCCATTTGGGGTTTTGTCCTACTTGGTACGAACAATGTTTCAATTCTATCAAATATTCTCCCTCAACTTCTATAAACTTTGAATTTCTCTCTGTATTATGTGACATGATGATCGCCTTTCTCTAATGTTTCTAATATGTCTCATAAAGAAAGAAAATAATGAAATACAAACAAGTGAAGCAATTCACGCAGATAAATATGTTTAAAATGTGAGTCACGCACAGCCCGCCGTGATTAAAAAAAGACTTTTCGCAATCATTTCGTGTCAAGACCTTGAAATTGTATAATTGTACAAGATTATTGTGTTACCGTACGAGGCCTCGACATTACAGGGCCTTGAAATTATCTCCTTCTCTTTTGGTTTTTGATAGATTGTATTAGATTTATTATTGTTCATTTGATGAAGTTCTCAATTCAAGAACATATATATTTTAAGTTTCTACTATTTTGCGTTTGTTGAGTTTTAAGTCTGAGTTGTTGTGATGTTTGTGTGTTTGTAAATTTCTTTCAATAGCTTACTTTTAGTTTGCTTTTGTTTGTTTATATTTCTTCCAAGCAATTTTTCGAGCTGCATTGGTACAAGCTATACGAAAAGAGCGTCCTAAATTACTAGTACAACATCTACTATTGCAAAGTAAGCCGATATATTTGAGCTTTCTGTTTTTTTCCTATCATTGGCTGCATAATGAAAGGGACTGACTGCCTTTGGTGCTAATATTTATGGTGTTGGTGTTGTGGTGTAAACAAAAAAATAATTTTAATTTTCTCTACCAAATACTATGATGAATCCTATGTCAAATGATGTATATGGTTTTGAGATATGTAAAAGATCTATTGTGGTACATATTTGTATTTAACTATTTTGCCTCGTAGGTAACTGTGATCTTCATGCTTTTTGTTTTGTGTGGGTTGTTAGAAAATACTCCAAACAGTGAGCAAGTTTTATCCAATATTGAATTTGTTAAAAAGAAGAATAGAACGTATTTTTCTCAATAGAATGCAAATTTCATTCAACTTGGAGAAATACTATTTGACCACTTAGACTTAATTAGTTTGTTTGTAACTTAAAATAATAGTGACACTATTAATATCTAAACCAAATGAACAATGAGCAATGACTTTTTGAGTAATATGAGGGTTAAAACATCCTCAGATTACACATTTTAGTTCATTTTTTGGCAATGAGCAATAAAGTCCTGCAAGTGGCCCCTTTACCACAATGGTTGAAAGATGTTGATCCCTTGCATGAGGGCATGGGTTCAAACTTCATCGGTGGCTAATCTAACATCTAATCTAACAAAATCTATCATTTGACCAAAAAAAAAAAAAAAAAGAGCAATACAGTCCGAGGCAGAAACAATGAGAGTTGCTGCACGCACTTCATTTGCGATTTAGGGGAAATAATCTAATCCCCTTTTGAGAGAGTCTATCGATTTCGATTACATTTTAAGTTTTTCCCTAAATAGTTGGACGAGGCCATCTCCTTTGGCAATGACATCCTATCTATTTTTGGTCATCACTTAAGAAATATAAGAATATCTAAAGGAACACATTTTTGAGGCACATAGCACCCGTGATGTAAAAATGTCTTTCGCATGTGCGTGAGCGCGTGCGAAGAGGCTAGTTGAAATATAAGTCCGATGAGTCACCTAATTTTTATTGCCATACCAAATTTACCCCTCTCTTAATTTCAAGATTATATTTTTATTGAAACATTTAAAAATAAAATCAAATGTATCATAGGATTAATTGTCGAAATTATGTCTCCTCTTGTAACAAGTTTTGGCCTGCTTCGTGGAACTGAAAGCAAGAACTTCCAAGGCTCTCATTGTCTGCATATATAGCAAGGATTAATATTCCAAAAGGGAACGCCATGGACGCGTACCATGTGCAACAACGGTAGCTGAGAGTCTGAGACAGCCCCCGCCGACTGCTGCAACCACCGGCCACATCGAGAGGCTCTGTTGTGAAATTTAAAAACCATAAAGAATAATAAGAGGAGGAAGACGATAGAGGCTCTGTTGTGCAAGAAACTGTGGATCCCATATAACTCATATCATCAGAGGGGATAAAGCAATAATGGTGGAGAAAACCACCTAATTCCCGAATTGGGGTCGTCCACATCGGTAAGAGTGAAAGTGAAAGCTACGAGCTTGATTTATGTACACTATAAGAGATTTACGTTAAACTACACGTCAACTGAATATCCAATGGACTTTCAATTTGATATGAGCGTCCATAATCTCTCAAAACATATTAGTTTGCCTCATATTTGTCAATTTTTAAGTCAAATAGAGATTGGTTTTCATTTATCAAAGTGAAGAAAACTAACGACAATAAAATGCTATTAGGGCTAGAACCAAACTGAGACGAGGAGGAAAATTTGAATATGGTAGTTCAAGGTGAAGTTTAATAATCATTTTATTATCATTTTTAACTTTTTAAAAAACAAGAAAAATTAAAAATTCGTTTGGCAAGTATTTAAAAAAAAAATGAAAACAAAACTGAAAACAGAAGACGAAATATACATATAAACCCAAACTTCTAATTTTTAACAAAGATCCAAAGAAATAAGTAAAATTTGGGCTCTAAAATATTTGATCCAACATGTGAGGCCCCATTTACCTCATATAGTGATGGGTCTCAAACCCAAAAGACCCACTTGACCACTCAGAGAGAGAAACAAACAGAAAGCAGCGAAATCAAACCCTCCAGGGAACAAGTTGGTAAAAAGAGAGGGTAATATATGATTTGAATCCTTAAATTTAATTTTCTGTCTTCCAATGCTGATATTTTACTTTTTATTTCTATTTTTGTAGTTAATTTGGCAAGCAACAATTCTTTACTCTGAAATTGGAATTGTTAGGGTTCTTCACGAAAATATTAAGGTCTAATTTTGTAAGTATGAATACCTCATTTGAAGAGAGATGTCAGTGAGAATTGTGTCCTTTTTACATACAAAAATATTATTTATTGGAATTTGTTATGATCTCGTGGGTGCTCTTACTGTTCTGTTGACTCTCATCTAAAAAAATATGAGATGGAGTAAAGTATAAGATTTACAAGTCAGTTTTGATCTGCTTCTAGAATGACAAATTGCCTATGGTTTACTAACGCATTGTTTTAGTGTTTGTTAGAGACTGGGTGTTTCAATTTCTAAAGTACTTGGAATTTCAATACATTTCAAATCAATTCACTTCTAGCAATATCGCTTAGAAGTTTTTTTGGGCTGTGTACAGTTTGTATCATTGAGGTTTGGAGTCAGTTTGAAATGAGTCACGAGGTTCTGATTTTTTTACATTGCACCCAAACAACTTGACGCTCAACTAATTTAAACATTTTGTTAGACAAAGGTCAAATGGTTGACACAAACGTATAGGTGCAAACGGATTAAAATGAAACCTCACAATCCATTTTGATATTGCTTAACTTAGACTTTGATGGTGTAAAATGTACTTAGCCATTGTTAACACAATTTTGTGTTGCACACAGAACACACTAAAAGCTCTTATACAACTCAAAGCAAACGTGGATCGATCTTATTGATATTGGTATCCTTGGCATAGGAGAAATCTGAAAACAACATAAAGAAAAAGCAAATAGCCTCTCTCACTGTGTTTTAATCATATAAATAATTTGATACGTGGCCAAACGATAGTCTTTGTATGGTATTTGGTGTTCTTGGTTTTTGTCTTAAGCTTGCAAGTTCTCTCTCTCTCTCTCTCTCTCTCTCTCTCTCTCTCTCTCTCTCTCTCTTTGTCTCTCTCTCTCTCTCATGCATTAGAATATTGCCGACTATATTTTTATGCCTAAAGTTTATAGGGACCTCCACTTTTATGCTATGAGACTAAAGGCATTGTATATCCATTTTTCTAGATTCCAAACGAAGATATAAGATCTTTTATGATCTAACAAGTATGCATTATGTTTATTATTTTAGTTGAGCTCGTACCTAACACTACTGGAAGTTTCTGTCTTACCGACCAAATTAAGTACTACAACAATAATTAAATCTTATCTTACTTATGGGGTCGGTTATATGAATACTAAAGTATCACTGTGCTCAATTTTATTGCCAAGTCTTCTGTTACTAAAATTTTAAAATACACATTAGCTAACACGATTATAAATATCAATATATAATGGTATACCCATGCCAATTAACCAAAGTTGTACACCAATCCATCTATCCATCTTCAAAACTTATACAAAATAATATACAGTCCTCTGCTCTCAAATCCTAAAGCTGTCTAAGACTGAAATTGTTCTCTGCAGAGAAGTATATACCTATACTAAAAGTAAATTCTTCTTTCTTTACACTACCATATGCATTCATTAATTTTCCTTGTTCCCCAAGTAATTTATAGGGCATAGAAAGAAATACTGAGAAGAAGATCACATAAAGCAGCAATGACATTGGCATCCCCCTTGCAATCAATCATGCTTCTTCAAGGCCTTCTTAAATTATTTGCGTCATGATCACGCCACAAAGTCCGGTAACAATTGGGCTACGAACCTCTTTCGGTTCTGAATGTCGATGTTTTCGAATGCAGCAGCAGATGAGTGAGGAGCTGAAGTGTTTATGGCGCCAAATTGATCATTTGTTTCACCAATGTCTACTCTTCTCCCCAGCTGAATGTTTTGGTTTGGGAGAAAAGTTTGATGGTGGTGAGCTCCGGATAAGGAGAGGTTTTCACAGTGAGGAAGACCTAGAGTGAGAGAGACACCATTGCCTGAGAACCTTGGTGTAAATTGGTCTGCATCAAACCTGCCAATTTCGCCAATCGGGTATTGCCCAAAATTTCCGATGAAATTAGTCTGCCCTCCCATGAAAGAGTAGCCATCTCTCCCCTGCCTCTCGTCCCCGAATTTCATAGAAACTTGCTCATTGCTCACCTCTTGGGACTCCATATTCATACATGGGACAGTACTGTTTGAGGAGTGCATAATTTCGGTGCTCCTAGGCTTCTTTGGACTGCCTTGTGTAATCCCATCGAGTTCTGATGACCCAATGAGAGTGAATCCGGACTGGTTCCGGACCATATTTGTGGGAGATGTTGAGGGTGTGGAAATCGACATTGATGGATGAGTAGCAACATTGTGATTCACCGAATTCTCTTGTTTGGAGTTGAAAGTGCTTGTTGTTTGGTTCTCAGTGTCTTGTGGAGCTGTGGACTTTGATGCAGAGTCTTCATTGCTCTTGCTCATTTTCTCAGATGATCCATTCTTCTCTTGCTCCTTCGCTTCCTCCAAGTACATCTCCTCCACCATTGGCTTCCAAAGCCGGACACGCGCGTTTATAAACCAATTGGAAACCTGCATAATCAGTACTCAAACTCATCAGCATGCTGATTCCCCCAACTAATTATCAAGAAAGAAAAAAAAAAAATCACTCGAACAAAAAAATGTGGATGGATTTGAGTACCTGACTCCTAGTGAGTCCAGTTTGTTTTGCAAGCATGTGCTTGTCTGAATCCTTCGGATATCTGAAACCAAAATTTCCAATCCTTCTTAGTACATTATGGTAAAAACTTGCGAAAACAAAATCATCTTAGTATACAACTGCATCTTGCCAAGACTACATAATACAAAAGGCACAAACCCTTATGGTGAACCGGATTTGATAGGATAATTATGAGAGTACTTACGGGTGGAGGAAGTGTTCGAAGAGCCAAGCGCGAAGAACGGAAACAGATCTTTCTGGCAATCCTCTTTGTGGTCTCCAAGCATTGTGCTGGACCATTCCCAATTGTTGGAGAGCCCTTTGCTGCCTCAGCTGATGGTCAACATATTTGAGCCTTGAGCCTTCAATCTTACCTCCAACGCTATCTTCTTCTCCCAAGCTCTTGTTGGCGGATCGAATTTGGTTCGTTATGGCGTCCTTCAGGCACCTGAATTGCTTTGAGATTGTTTGCAGTGCCAGAGCAGTGTATGTTCTTGCTGAGCCAATTCCAGCTGCTTGCTCAAATGATGAAATCACCATTTGCATCTGCCGGTGGTATTGCCTGTATCTTTGGTCCACCTTCAACCAACAAAATAATACAACACACAAAATTATTCAAAATTGAAATTGAATAATATCATGTGACAATTCAATCACTCAATCTCAAATATGAAAACAAAAATTTTCAATATTAAGAAAGAGCTTAGGTCTTGTCAAAATGTTGTTACTGAAACACTTTCAGTAACTCTATTACGATACATATATAACATATCCAAGGTCTGCCAAGAAACGTTATACTAAAACTCAAAACTAATATGTCCAATTCATATGAGAAATTAAAACTCATGTCGCAATACTAAAAGAGGTTTTGAGTTCGAATTCAAGAATTGCATATTTATGAAAGAATTAAAAAAAAAAAAAAAAAAAACAGAAATATTATTCAAATATCACTAAAACAAATGATTGTCTTAACAAATTAACAAAGCATCAGCACATACCTCATCAAGCATGTTGATTAGCTTCCCCTTCTTCATCTGAATTTCCTGCCTCTCAGCAGTGCTCAACTCAGCCGCACGCTTTCCATTCCCTTCACCGCCTACTGAACCGTCTCTGGCCTCCGCCATCGAGGACTCAGCTGCCGCTTTACTCTGCTGCCCATTACCCTTCTTTGGCAGCTCAGTCCTCATCCCATTCCCGACGTTCACAACCTCATCGAGCAGCTCCTGCGCCGCCTTCAAGTACTTTGAGCTCAGCAGCACGCTCTGCATACCCGAAACCCCATTCGTCACACCGGAAGCCGACGAATTCGACCCACTCGAAACCCGAATATCTTCCCCGGACGGGACCTCCCTCTCGGCGGAGGTCTCCTGGAACGAGCCAAAACCCGGTTGCTGCGAGGAGAGACTCAAAGACAGGCCCTGCTGAGAGCGTGGGGTGTCACGAGTGGATGTGGCCGGGTCAATTGAGTTCCAAAGCGCGTACTGAGTCTGAATTCTCGGCATGAAGGCATGCAGGGCGGAGATGTCGTGGTGGGGGTGGTGCATGGATAGGGAGCTGTTGCCGTTGGGGTCTTGTGTCAGCGGGATACCGAGGAATTGTTGGTGGTGGGAGGGAGGCGCGTGGGAGAGAGTGGAGGGGTGATGAGTGAGGGAATTGGGGGCTGAATTGAGAAAAACAAGGTTGGTGGCGGCGGATGGGGGTTGAGGCTGTTGTTGTTGCTGCTGCTGCTGTGGTGGTGGTGGAGTGTCGGAGTATTGGACGTAACCGGGATTCATGAGAACAAGGGTTTGTAAGGCGCCATCGGAGGAGGCTTGGATTTCCGATGAGTTGCCACCGTGGTGATGAAAGTAGGCCGCCATGTCTTGGCCGATAAAAGAGCAGGTGCGTCTGGTATTATAGACGAAGTGACTTAGGTTTACTTCAGAGCTGATGAAAGGAGACTACGTTAGTATGATACAAAAGGGTTTTTCACAATTCACATCATCATATCATATACACATACACATCCAACTACCAACTCCCTCCATACAAACAACAGAAACACACACTTGAACACGTCTCTCTCGTCTTTCTCTCTCTCTCAAAAAAGTCCCTATCATGCATATAAATATATGTTTATAATCATTTACATGATTGTTGGAGGAGTACAGTGAGAAGTGATTTGTAGCTTCTGAATCGGGCTTCAGAAAGACGATCAAAGATAAATCAAAGAGAAACGATCGGAAATCAGGCGTAAAACTGATCAGAATTAAGAGACGCTAACACAAAGGTGTGGATTTGAAGATTTAGTTTCTGGATTTTTTTTTTTTTTTTTGCCGATCATGTCGAGGCAGCTGAGTTTTTTACTGCTTGGAGAGAGAAAATAGGTAAAAGAAAGGGAGAGAGTATGGAAACTATGTTAGCTTTGTATATATATATATATATATATATAGAGAGAGAGAGAGAGAGAGAGAGAGAGAGGTACAGTAATTGAGAGAGAGAGTGGGTGAAAGGAATTGGTTATATTAGGATTTAGTTAATAATCAAATTTTAGGTACTTGTTTGATGGCGTGATGGAAATCTGCTGATGAGATATGTACACGTGATTCATGATATGATCATCTTTCTCTGCACTGCAAAGGAAACAAGAATTTCACCAACAGTGACACCAAAATCCATGAAATTTTGGGGGAGAGTGAGATACTGAGTGTTGAGAGAGAGATGACCAAACAGTTACAGCTAAAATACATGATAAGCTATGGCAGCTACAAACATTAATAATTCTATATATACATGAAAAGGAGAAGCACCAATTGAGAGAAGACACACACACCTGTCTATATTTCTATTGAGATTTTATCAGTCTTCCTTCCTTCTTTCCTCCTTACACATATAATAATATAGAAGAGGTAGGAGAAAGAAAGGGAAAGGAAAGGAAAGGACCTTCTGTCAGACTCAAAATCTCTGCAACTTCCCCCACTGAAAAGGAAAAAAAAAAGAGAAAGAGAGAGATAGCGTTAAAAAGGTGTTTGAGGGGAAAAAGATACCCATCTTTATTCACCTCACCATCCACACATTCATGCCTGCCCCCCCCCCCCCCCCCCCTCCCTCTTTTAAATTTTTTTCAGCCAAAAAATAAACTTTTTCAATCTATAAAAAAAAGAGAAAAAGAAAATTGTAAGCAACCTAATTGTTAAAAAAAATTCTTCATCCACGTTGTTATACTGCTTTTTGAAAAAAGTACCTGCTAACAAATTAGAAACAGGATTGCGCTTCCGATTTGACCCTCCCTTTCCAAATCATTTGATGCAAAGCTGGGAACCCTCCCTTTGCATAATTTTTGGGAGAGATGGATGGAAAGAGCTAGATCTGAGTTCTAACAAAAATTATGCAAGACTAACACTACCATAACATAGTGAAATTTTATTTCAAGGAATGGCAGAAGAAACAGAGAGCTGAAAAACGAGGAAATGTCTCCTTCCACGCCAAAGCTTAATATAAAAAAATAATAATAATAAAGCACGGAAGATGATGAAGAAGGTGTGTGGAGGGTCCAATCCATCAATTCAAAATTAAATATCTGCTTGTCTTTTTCATATCTGTTATTTGTAATATACAATTTTTATATCTTTTTTATTTTGTGATAATTTTTTGTGGTTGGATTCCAGAGTTTGAAGATAAAACAATTAAATTGCTAAGAAACACAGGACCAACCACCATAACAACAACTTTAATGCTTGTGAGAAGTTAATATGTGTTTGTCTCTGTTATTTACCTCACATATGTATGGGAGCATTTTGTAAATACACATTACCCTACACAAGCATATATACATGAGTTGTAGAGAAAATTTCAACACTATAATACCATTTAGTTATTTATCTAATCACAACAATAATGAGCCTTGACTAATTAGCTTAGTGAATAGAATAATTTGATAATAGTGTCTAAATTATCCAATTTGCTAATGCATAGCGTGCGCGTGCGCGTGCGCACACACATATTGTTCAGAAATTGAAATTGTACGAGGAGTTTAATTTTTTTTCTCAAAAGGTGATTAAGTATATTTTCTGTTTACCATTTTATCTTCGTTTTTATTTTTTCTAAACTTATTTTTTAGATGTTTTGCCTGTTAAAAATTAAGAAATTGGTCTTGATCATGTTTCATATCTCAATTGCTGAAATGATTAGTTTTTAGTATGTAGTTGATATCCAAACGCAATGTTGTGAACGTTTGATTGCTAGGTCCTTGATTTATTCGTTTTATCAAATTTTATTTATTTTTATCAGTTTAGCAATTAGGATTTGATTCTAATAAATTTAACAAAAAAAAAATCTCACAATAATTAGACTAAATTATATAGTGGTAATGATCAATTGGTGGTTTAGCGAAAAATATTAGAATATCGGCATACCTTCCAATTTTCCCTGGAAATAAAAGAAGTTGACCATACAAACCCTGAAAACACTTAGGGTTGCCAAAAATAAAAAATTACGTACCCTTTCACTAAGAAAGGCAGTACAACCTGAAAGGGGTTGAAAACAACTCCTTAATTAATTACTCTCATCTGCGCTAAATGCCCTAGTTCTGAATTCCACAACCTTAATTCCATGAAGTTTTACTTCCGACACCATCGGTAAACAGTGATGGTCGCAGTAGTATGAACAGTGACAAAAACTTTAAAGCTCCTGACTAACATTGCTGATGTTAAAAGGACATCACACTTTTTTTTTTTTAAATACGGCATGCGTGCTCACAATCAGGTAAACACTGTGATGTAGGCGCCTATAAATTAATAAAAATAATATATATATATATATAGGTCTCTCTGGAGTGATGAGTGTAACAGTCTTTTCTTCTGATCAACTGTCATCTCCCCAAAAATCAATATCAATTACAAGAGAATTATTTTTCCCTACTTCCTATGATTGCATCATGAAAATTTGGATGGGAACTTTGAAAAACTGCAGGAGGACGCCACGCAGTTTACTATTTTCCATCTCTGTTGAAACAAATGGCTCCTACTTAAAAAGTGTGTTTAGCTATCTTCATTTGAACGACGTACCTAATTGGTTAGGTCCTTTCTATGTGACAATAACAAGGGTTCTTTGGAAAAGGGACAGTCAGAATCATTCAACCGCTGCAGACAAAAACAGTGTATCCATATGATTGAAAGACGCTGTACCTTTATGCAATTCTGCATAAAACTCTATTTGAGCCTCACTTAATCTTTACTGCAAAATTTAATTTGTTGTTTAACCTCGTAATACTTAACTAGTGTTTTCCTTTGTGTGTCACGCGTCTTTACTTCTTATTTTGAAAAGATTTTTTAAAATTAAATAATCTTATTTTTATTAATTTCAATCATATAGCATTTAAAACATCTTCAAATAGGATATTAAAATTCTTACGAGAACTATTTTGACAAAAAAAAAAAAGAAGGTGTTTTTCTAGTTTCAAAAGAGATACCAAAATTTCACATAAATCGACATTCTTTACTTTGCTGTCAAATTTAAAGGCAATATAAAAAAAACTGTTTTATTTTAATGTTGGGCACACATATTTTTTTTATTTTTTCTTCACTTATTGATTGTTTTATTATCAAATTATGGGCCCACTTGATTTAATAGATAACCAAAAAGCATTTTAATTTGATATTCCGGTTGAAATATGAGACTTTACAAAATGTTATGTTGCCACATTAGCTTTGATAAATTTATCAATAACAATGGAATTTTCATTTGTGTCGCATAAGTAGTTTTGATACATTAACAAGGGATTGTAAATGTAATTAATTCTATACTAGATGTGCCCCCATTAACCTCAAGAGAAATGCTTAGGAGACTCTCACAGTTTAACGTCAATTATCGTGCCAACATTATAAAACATTATGCTAAAAACATCAGGTGACAGAGGGTCAATAGAATGTCTCACTTTTGAGAGACTCTCCTTAAACTTCTCTAACCTCAAACTGCTAGAACTATTAATTGCAAATACCAACTCCCATATCCTCCACCTAACCTGCTTTTGATCCAAGCTTAACTGGTTCATAAGTTTTTTGGCTTTCATTTTATGCATGTAATCTTCCATGAGAGTTTATACATGAGTTTTTTTTTAATAAAAGATTTCAAAATTAGTTGTTAATGTTAATTTAAGGGAAAATTTACCTATATTACACGAACTTAACTTGTTTTAATAGTTGACCATCACCTGACTTTGTTATGCATGTGTGTTTGAGGGTGCCGCTGGTTCGCGTGAAAGGTGCTTATTTTGGCCAAGAGAAAATTGAAGTACTGGTCTCTAAATTTTGGCTCAATTGGAGTTTTGGTCTTTGAATTAAAAATTCGTAAGTATTGGTCTATAACTGTTATAATGTGAAGCAATGGTCTTTTTGGCTACCTCCGTTAGAACTTCCATCCAAAATAAAAGATTTAAAAGGGAAAAACTAATGAGAATTCAAAGGAAGTTTGCCAAAAAAACCATTGCTCCACATTATAACAATTTTAAAGGCCATTACTGATTTTCACCATAAACACAATATATCAACACGAAATATCCGAACACATAAAATGGAAAAGCTGTTATTAATCATCATCGGACGTGCAAGTTCCTGGATCACTATCATTATAAGTTAATGTTGATTTATTAATCTTAACTTTTAACAGCTTGTACCAAATGTCCCCTAAATGGCATTAGTAGTTAGTTTGAAACTCACGAGTGGCAAATATCACATCGCGAAAGCATACCCTAAATCCAAAACTTCCCTGCCACCAGACTGTACACTGTCCCTCTCTCTCTATATATATCGTAGAAATATTATTATAAATAACCTAAGTGGGTACCCTTCTGTGGTCTATCCATTTCAATATAGTTATTACGAGACTGCTGCTTGTTGCTGCTTGTCTCTTCCTTGAAGTGTTCGAAATTTCTTTTCATAAGAAAATGACTACAGACGAGGAAAACATTGAAAAAGCTTTGGATTTCATACTTAAACAATTCATGTATCTGTCAGAAAAGAGGCAAGAAAAAGATTTGGAAAGGTGAAAGTTGATAGGTGGAAAATACAAGCACAAAGCACATGCATAAACTAAGAGTTTCAATCACCAAAACAAATTTCATTTGCATCATCATCAATCCATCATCATTAATCAAAAATATTAGTAGGATCGGCTTTTCTCTCAATATATAATATTCATTTGTTAATTGTATTGGAGAACTGTAGGGTCTATATTTAGAATACACTATTCAGAGACTTAAATAGAAAGCGGATAACAAATCTGAGATCATTGTTATATTAAGTTTTAAAATTTTAGGATTGTAAACTGAGAATTACCTTAATAGCTAAGTACATAAAAGTATTGTTGTAAATTACAAAAATGTAAATGGCGGTCCCTTTTGTTTCTTTTCTTGGTTCAAATGAGTTAAGGCCGGAGAGGATAATATTTATTTACATTGGAGGTATAGTGCATAAATATTTGAGGTTGAAGCTAGCAGCTAGATACATGTTAGATCCATTTCTAAATAACTCAAAGTATTATTTTTTTGTTAATAACCAAGTACTACACAATGAATTTTTATAATTCAAGTGATTAACGTTGTATCCAAGATCCTAAGTTCAAGTTCTCATTCCCAATATCGCTCTTTTGATTTAGAAAAAAGGGTAGCCAATACTATACAACGACACTATAGCAATTTATCCGATCGCGTGGGCATATGTAGGCAGCTGGGGACGAATGAGGGAGACGAAAATGAGTCTTTTCATTGAGGGACCAGACGTAAGTTGGCTGCAACTACAAAAGGAGTCGGCTGCTTCAGCGGTCTGTACCGGTACATATATATGATTATCTTCTCTAGTATACCAGTCCAAAGACGCAACAATTATTGGTTTTTTTTTCTTCAAAGGTAAAGATGTCCCTTGACCGCAAAAGAAGAGTAAGTCTCATATATAATCAGAAATAATTCATATCGAACAGAATAGTCCTCACACACCTAACATTATCCACATCGTCTGCAGAAAATATTCCCCATATACGCATGTAAATTTAACATATGATATAGGATCTATATATATTTTGTCTAATTAAGACATTTGACGCTTTAAAGCTGGCCTTGTTGTGACCGTCATCATGTTCAAGATAGTATTGTTGTAGCTACGTTCTGTCTTCGACTGTCCCTTCTCCAATATCACTTGTATCAACAAGAAAATAAATTATTTTCTTGATGATTGTTTTTGGCTGTTGCCTTATTTAAAAAAAAAATCCGTTACAGTAGAGAGAATTAAATTGTGGGTCTTTCCTCATCCTAGTTCATTATCTCATCCTTCCTCGCCACTTAGACTAATTACCTCAAAGGATATTGAAAATGCAATTCAAAATTATAACGTTCTTGTCAAATTCACTGATCCACAATAATGATTTCCATCATTGTGTTTTATTTTATCAACTATTTACTTTGATCAACAACAAAAGTTCTCCAATTTGCTTTTTACCTTTCATTATTTCAAGATAAAGAGTTGGATTGACAATTCGAGGCATCTTTGCACCTCATTGAAGAAATTTATCTTACTTTTCTGATATGCCTCTTTTCCAATCCCCTCATCTCACATTCTCTTATTTTGTTTTTCTCTTGCTATAAAAAATTAATATAAAATGTTTATGTGGCTTAACCGTGACTGTTTGAGTAGGAGGAGAGAGAAGGGAAGGGAAAAAAAGAAGAAAGAGAATCCTACTCCATTTTTCAAATTGGGATTTATCTTTTCGATGTATTGAACTATCAAAATCCAATTCCACTGAACATTGCGGGCCGGAATAGACAGATAAGTTTTGATCGCCAAATCAACCACAAACAAATGCCTCCCAAGTCAAAGGATGAAGCCATGGCAGGCAACCGGGGCTGCATGCGTCTAATGCAGTGACAGTCCAGATATGTAGCCAATTAAATTCGAAAGAGCACTTAAAAAAATAAAATAGCTAATCAATAATTTTATTTTAAAATTTCACTTTTTCTAACAAAAAAATATTAAATTAAATAAGTCTATGACCTCTTTCTACAGACACAAGCGTCTTTTCGTATCTCTCTTTGAGGCATTATGTTCTTTCACTAATAAACTCTAATCGTAATTTCATGACAGTTAAAAAAAAACTAAATAAGTGAGACCATTTAATTAGTTGGAATGAGATGCTGACTCAAAGAACATATACGTTTCAATTTTTATTGTTAAAAATCGCAATAAGTTTCAATTTTGATTGTTAAATTTTGCATGAATACATTCTTTAAAGAATATTTCCGTGCACGACAATCTTAAGGGAATGACCTTTTATAAAATTCGCACAGAACCCTTGAAATAGCATAACAATCCTAACCTAAACAAGATAATTAGATGAAAAATGTGTTAACAATTTCAAGTGTAAACCACATTTACATTTTACCTTTCCTTTCTTATTTTCGAGAGACATTAGATTTCAAAACACTGGTTATGTCATTTAGACGTGCAATTTACGTCCATACGTCCATACCCCAATACTCACCTCTAAACAAGACAAAGCAAACCTCGTCTACGCGTGTGCTGAACGATTACAAATACGTGGCCGAAATTGACACTCACTTCTACTAACACTTCACTAGACAAACTTATTCTCGATGACAGATTCTAACAATGATTCCTTGTTCATCTCACCCAAGTAGATGATATTATGCATTTGTGTTACAACTTTTCAGCCTATAAATTTGCGAAGAAAGTTGGTTTCAAATAACTTTCAACAATAGGACAGTGCGAGCTACCGTTTCATCCCAAACAATTTTCACCAATGAAGACGACAAAAACAAGAAAGAAAATTACAAGTGCGACAGGTGGAGAGAGTGGCACGTCAAAGGTCAAACACACCACTTAATTGCAAAAGAGTTAGGCACCGATGCGGGTCCCGCACACCCCCAAACGCGTGCACCACACGCTGCACATCCACCGCGTAAAAGTAGATAATCGCGGGGAGTCTTTTTCAAAAAAATAAAAAAGAAATTCGGTTGAGGATTAGGGTTAGGGTTTTGGACTTTTGGGCCCTCTGGGCTTTGGCCTAATGCAGTTGGCCCCACACGAACTGTACACGCGTCAACCGAACAGCACGCCTACCCTACTCTCCCTCCCCTCCTCCTACTTGCCTTTTTGGCGGGCTTTAACGGAAGATTCGCGCCGGCGGGTCCCGCAGAGCAAGAAAAACCTCCACTGCTATAATTTTCGGAGAGGGGGCGTGTAATTCCACGAATTGGTGGGGCCCATGTGTTTGATAAGTCAAGAAAGTGGCCAATGGCAGGAGAGCTGGGTCACCCCGCAACTGCCTTTTTCTTTAAATTTATTTTGCAGATATATCTCCCCGCTTGTCCTTGTCGGCTAGAATGATTGAACACGTGTCGACCTGTGAGTCCACGTGACCATCTCCCCAGGCCCCTCTTTCCTGCCCTGTTAAAATGACGGTTTTAGCCCTCAACTCCAAGAAATCTTCGGTGTATTAGGAACTCCGTCATCATGTTATAATATGAGCGTATGTCATGATATGAGCACATGACATAGGAAGCATATGAGTTAGAATTTTACCAACCGAGCCCGATCTCTAAGACCATCTCCAATGGTTGGGCTAAAAGTCAAAATTTTAAGGCCAAAAAATTTAGCTTTTAGCCCAAAAACAGTTTTTCTACTCCAACCATTCTACCTTAAAATTTTAGCCGGAGATTATTAAAGAATGAATTTAGACTTTTTTTTTTGTTAAATTAAATTTAAAAATAAATAAATAAATATGTAGACTATCGTAAATTAATCTTATGAACATTTTAATCTAAAAAAATTTAAATTCCGATAAATATTGAATAAAGTCCACCCCGATTTCCGGGCTAAATTTCGGGGGGAATTTGGCATTGGTTTAGCATTTATCATTTAGCTCAAAATTTCCCCTTGGGTTGGAGTGCGTTTGGGGGGAAATTTGGGGGGGTAATTTGACTTTTAGCCCACCATTGAAGTTGGTCTAATGACATCAAATTTTGACTTCGCAATTTTTGAGTTAGCCTATTCTATACCAAACATTTCAGCAACTGTGTGGCTCACAGACTAATAAAGCTGGCTTTCTTTTTTTAATACAATTCTTTTTTTATGTGAGGAACCTCTGAACCTTATCCACGATGTTCTCCTAAACAACTGTAGTACTTAATCAATGAAATCACAATTGTTTCTTTTATAAAATAAAAGCATCATATGATGATATTACAAATAAAGTAGTTCTATTTCTATACTTATTTTTACTTTCATATATTTTTGTTAACTTTTATCAATTAATTTTTTTTTAATTCATTCAACTGACTGTCTCAAATTAAAAAAAAAAAGTGTGAGGGATCACGTCCCTAGTTTGCAACTTTTCACGTACGTCCCTCCGTCCGTCCGTCAGCCGTCAGCCGTCAGCGAGTCACGTTCGAAACGGTTGAGGAAGTGCGTGCGTATAGAATTCTAGGGATACGAAGATTGAAGAGAATAGTGTACGGACACCGGAGGGACTTCTACAGTTGGGTGATTATTCGGGTGCGGGTGGGGGTAGGTTGCGTATAGGAGTGGGGCTGTATTAGGGTAACGTCAGTGACGCGAATTAAAAAGATTAAAATTTTAAATTAAATTCACAAATTAAATTATACATACAATAAAATATAAGCATATTAGTTAATATTTCAGTAATAATATAACTATCAACAAATATATTATTTAGTTTACAAAATTCGATTTTCTAACATTACTCCAAAAAATAAGGACAAACAAATAACCTACAGTGACATATGATATCAATCATCACTGAATTTTGAATGATGACTCATGCTTCCGTCACTGCGCACTCCTACGGCGACTGTGGACAAAGGGAAGTTCATGTCATGACGTCACGCTCACATATATAATATTAACCAATGAGTGGCTTTTGATAGTTTCTATGATGTACACCAATGTTAATTTAGTTTTGGGTTTTGGGTTTTCCTATTTTTCATTTCAGTATTGACTTGCCAAAAATGTTGTTAAATTTTTTTGGACTAAGAGAATCTTAAGGTGTGTTCACGAACCGTAATCGGAATTAAAATGTGAAAATGGATTTTAATTATAGGAGATACCTTCGTTTATTAAACCCAAAGGAAAAGAAAAGTGTGACCCGCACAAAATAAGGAATTCAGTTCTTGGTTTTGAAGGAATTAGACTCCTTTAGTGGAGGTGGTATTCCAATTCCGAGGGTATAGAGGAATTGGAATTCATTTTTCTTACCCATTATGTTCTTAGATATTTACTATAATTTCACTTTTGTCGGCCACGACTATCCATTGCCTAGCAAAGGATCTATTTTGCTAAGTTATTTTTCTTGAATTTCTTGTTTCTTTAATAAACAGTAGCAACCGGCACACACGCTATACGTGTGCAACTCAAATTTCTTTTTATTGTGGTCTGAGTTATAATCAATGTGCAATGTATACGTCATTCTGAAAAAAAAAAAAAAAATCTTTTCACTGTGGTATGAGTCACATGAACTTATGAAAACAATTACTAACATTAGTAAAATAAAACCAAACTTATGAGTTAGGCAATACTTTCAGAATTTTATAATAATTTGTAAAGATATTGTTACATGAAACACAAAAATCATCACTAACTTCAGTACATCTCCCAAAAGTTGTATAATGTGGAACTCTACTTGGATGAAATCAAGCCCTGTAACAAAGTAAAAACAATCGAATGCAACAAAATAAGTAATTGAGGAGTGATAAATCATGATTAATATATGTATTTCAACGACACATTGAACGTATTGCAAGGGATTTTAAATGCTTAAAATTTTCTTCCTCCAACCTCGCATAAGATGTAGAAACTAAATAATGAGGCTCATACCTTCAGAACATTGGATGCCCATTCATGGGGGGAGGGCCTCCAGTCTAGGATTCGTGGGTCAAAGTGGCAGGGGCGGTGAAGAGGGGTCCTGGGGGAAAATGCAGAGGATGTGGGAGAAGTTGTTGGGTGGTGGGTCTGGCAGAAGGCGATTAGGGTTGGAGGAAAGGAAGAGCCTACATAATTTGCAGGTGGGTTAAAGGCAGGCAGGGTGGGAGAAGGGGATGAAGGAGGTGGGGCGGTTAGAGTGGTTGAAGAGGATTTTGGCGAGAAAGATGCAAAGAGAAGCCGAAGAGAGTTGATGAGAGAGAAGGATGTGTGCCAATTTTTTAATTTAATTTTGAATTTTTAAATAAAATATGTTACTATTACTTGGTTGTGAGGTTTTTTTAAAAAAAAGTAAAATTTGTAGTTTTGAAATTACTAAATTGCTCATATTTATTATTTCTGTTTAATTTTAATTAGAGGATTAGAGTAGTAATTTCATAGAGATTTGGTTGACAACTAGAGTTCTATTAATATAGTAGATATATGAATTAAAAAGATAACAAATAATAAATGTTTTTAGTGGATTAAGGATGTGACATCCCACATCACCCAGGGGAGTGATCCTTATATGTATATTCCCATCCTTACCTAGCACGAGGCCTTTTGGGAGCTCACTGGCTTCGGGTTCCATAGGAACTTCGAAGTTAAGCGAGTAGCGCGTGAGAGCAATCCCATGATGGGTGACCCATTAGGAAGTTGCTCGTGAGTTCCCAAAAACAAAACCGTGAGGGAATGGTAAGCCCAAAGCGGACAATATTGTGCTACGGTGGTGGAGCGGGCCCGGGAAGTGGTCCCCCCGGGCCGGGATGTGACAATTTGGTATCAGAGCCTAACCCTGGTCGCGTGTGTGCCGACGAGGACGTCGGGCCCCTAAGGGGGGTGGATTGTGACATCCCACATCGCCCAGGGGAGTGATCCTCAAATGTATATTCCCATCCCTACCTAGCATGAGGCATTTTGGGAACTCACGAGCAACTTCCCAGTAGGCCACCCATCATGGGATTGCTCTAGCCCCCTTATCGCTTAACTTCGAAGTTCCTATGGAATCCGAAGCCAGTGAGCTCCCAAAAGGCCTCGTGCTAGGTAGGGATGGGAATATACATTTGAGGATCACTCCCCTAGGCGATGTGGGATGTCACAATCCACCCCCCTTAGGGGCCCGATGTCATCGTCGGCACACACGCGACCAGGGTTAGGCTATGATACCAAATTGTCACATCCCGGCCCGGGGGGGGACCACTTCCCGGGCCCGTTCCACCACCGTAGCACGATATTATCTGCTTTAGGCTTACCATTCCCTCACAGTTTTATTTTTGGGAACTCACGAGCAACTTCCCAGTAGGCCACCCATCATGGGATTGCTCTAGCCCCCTTCTCGCTTAACTTCGGAGTTCCTACGGAACCCGAAGCCAGTGAGCTCCCAAAAGGCCTCGTGCTAGGTAGGGATGAGAATATACATTTGAGGATCACTCCCCTGGGCGATGTGGGATGTCACAAAGGAAGTTAGAAAAGTGGGAAAAAAGCAACGTAGGGTTCAAATGTGAGAGAGAAAGAGGGATAGGGTGATATGACTGTGAGGTTAAAAAATTAAGAGCAAAAATTTATTTGTGTGAAATTACTTTAATGCCCACATTTTATTCGTTCTTAATTTTTTTTTTTCAGTTATGTATAAAAATGTATAATAGTAAATTCATTGGTTTTTGGTTGACAAACAAAATTTTATTAATATGTAGTTTCGATATATACAAGTTTACAAAAATCACAGGCGGCCATGGCCAATGCTGGCCCCAACAGCAGTCCAGCCCTGCATATCATCCGTTTAGTTTTCAATATTTTTTTTTTTTCTCTTTTTAGAGAACTTTTTAGTGTGTTGGAAATACAACATATGGTATAGCAAGTGCCATAATGCAATTGGTTGAAGTTTTTTTCTTCAAGTTTTCAATCAATTATATTATTATACTTAGTCTACCAAATTCTGTTTCTGGCAGTGAAAAATCTCTCATGGTTCTGAAGGTCCAATAATGGCCATCTAATATGACGTTAACCGAGTTTTGTTGCGTATGTCTTGTTAGTTTAGCCATAACTTTAGTTTCATCATTTAAGTAATCCTTGGTTTAATCAATACATTTTAATACACGAATGTTTAAATATAGAAAGCGTTTGTCTTTATCACATGTGCAAACTGTTTATGTATATTGGCGTTGGATTATCATGATGGTTAGGATCTTTCTCATCAACTTATTGTGTTCCGAATTCAAACTATCCCCCTTCCCTTAGTTTAAATTAGTGTAGAATATCACATTCTAATGTCACTCACTTTCGTAATTATTTATTATGATAATCAAACTACTTTAAAAACCTTAAATGCTAAACCCTGTTCCATCACTATGAAAAAACTGTTGCAAAAAGTTAATTTTAGAACCATACACTCTTTGCATGCATATATAGTTGGATTGAAATATTGATAAATGAGGTTTTTTTTTTTTTTTTTCCTTTTAATTTTGGTAAGCATGAGGATTCCTTTCCCTAGAAATTTAGGTATATGAGATGTGGAAGGTAATTTTTTTTTTCTTTTCTTGTTCCTTTGGGAACAAAAGTTACAGATTATAGTATTTATTTTTATTTATAAGTAGAAGGTCTTTAGATTCGATTTCTATGGATGGTAGTCTAATACCAAATTATAAAAGAAAGTCCAAAATTCTTCACTCCTTAATGTGAATATATCGTTGTTTCAAAAAAAAAAAAAAAATTGCAATAACCAACCTTGATTGAAAAAAAAAAATTAATGGACCAATTTCATTTCTCAGTCATTTCATATGGATGTGAAGAGGATGGATCCGTACGTGTACTCTAGAAAAAGTATAAGTTCCAACTCACATTTTTCACCTAATCATAGAATTTCGTACTGAAAGCTCAGAACTGATCCTCTCCACTTGGTATGAAATTGGAGAGAAGCATTATGAATATAGTGAAAGTAAGCACCCAAAAGGAGAGTTTGACTCATAGGGACACCATATATATAAATCACAGTTCACATTTTCATCCTGGTCTAAATATGTAGGACTACCCCCACAGGAAAAGGTCACACTTCATTCTTCGAGTTCTTTTCCTATCTAAAGAGATGCAGAACAGGTGAAAGAACAAGTTGGATTACAAAACACTGGAACTCGACTGCGCCGTAAATAGTTTATCATAAGATTGATGTGTGACTAATTTGCTCACAGGAATACATCTGACTTTCGATCAACTTCATATATATATATAGTAATCCATGTTGAAATGGGAAACAACTTTTTGTTCATGCAACTGCAAGGACATTTTAGATAAACTGGAAATTTTTAAAAATGTCATGTGAATTTATATACTTTTTTAATTTGTCATATGGACTAAAATATTAAGCGATTTGTCATATCAAATTTTCGAAATCATTAATTTGTCATCCCACCGAATCATATGACAATTTAAAAAAACTACCTAAAATAATTTCTTATTGATTTTTCAAATGGAAATTATTATTGAAACTCTAAAAATCTTATTATTTGATATTTGTTTAATACGCTCATCATCGGCCTTAAAATTTGAACTATTAGCGTACGTTAAATTAATTTGGATGATAAACAAGTTAAAACTCGATTTTTAAACGCTAATCAAAGTGCTCAAACTCATGAGTTTAAGCCCCTTTTTTTTAAAAGCAGAAGACAGCTTAAATAATCAGCCCTAAACGGGCACAAAGAGTTGAAGAGCTTGAGCGCTTTCGATCAGTCACTCACCAAAACAATTATGCAATCTATTCTCCCAAAACAATGTAATTAGCTTGGTTCGCGATTAGACTACTTTTGTTAGTTGCCCTAAGTTAAAACCTCGACCAAATTCCGACTTGTAGTAGTGGCAGCATAGTTCAAAATGATGCAACTGACCCCGCCGGAGCCCAGTTTTGTCTATGGCAGCATGCCCGCGAGGTGAGATTGGCCCTAACAAGATAGGTAGCATGCATGGACCACATATTGGCCGAAGTGTTACTAGTGCTCGGAGTCAGGCAGGTCACCACACATTAGAAAGAAAGAAAGAAATGGGTGTTGTTAGGTTTCCTCTTTTGCCTCCTCGATCACCAATTAATATATATGACGCAACAAAAGTCGCTGGATTAGTGATCCTGGGGGACCTCCCTTTAAATCATGCCTTCAACTTTGAATAAATATCACCTCACATGTGAAACATTAGTAATAGTTAGCGTTTCTTGTTTTCGTTGTTAAAAGGATAGTTATTCATACATCAATTTTGACCTCCTGCATATCCTTGTTAATTTTTTGTCATTGACATTTTTTAAACCATTCGATCTAAACGGCGGATATTGAGAAGGGTGTGTATAAGAAGTAAAAATGGGTGTGTGAATAACACTACCCATGTTAAAACTTGATTCGAATCTTCAATAATATAAAACAAAAAGATATTAAAAATTGTATGACATTTTACTAATTTGTATTCTAATTAGAGGTGCAACTTGGGTTGGGTCAATCCAAATTCATTCATGCCCAACCTGATTTCAAACGCAATCGAGAAGGTTAGAATGAAGTAAAAACCGCCCAACCAAACCCGACCTCAACCAGATTATTTATTTGAGATTTATTTTATAAATAATGTGTTACAAGAGTGAGTTTGATAAAATTGGACAAATCCGAACCCAATCCGAGTAAGCTTGAACCCAATTTAAACTCAAACCCGAATAAAACCGCATCAGTCTGAACCCAATTCAAACCTGAATTAGAAATGTTGAATTAGGTTTGGTTGACCATCTAACCCACCCAAGTTGCATCCCTAATTCTAATAATTAGCACAAATCAAGCTCATATACACATTTAGGTATATTAAGTAGTTTGACAAAATTTCACTTATATAATCCCAACCCTCATAGCATTCTAATAAGCATATAACTCTATGTATCGTTAAATTAATCTGAGTCTTTATGAAAAAAGTCCTCACAAGTCCTCGGATGAGTGGGACTGCCAAGCCTATATATGTTCCTGGGGGAAAAATTATTTTTATATCTTTGTGCACAGTGTTTCTAAAACTTAATTTAATAAATTAAGGTGTTTCCGAGCCTCACAAATATTCACTTACCATTACCAATGGAACTTGATTAATTGAGCTGCTTTCAATTCTACTAGCACCTAAGATAAGAAGTAAAATTCTTACGTTCACAATAATTTTTTTTCATTATCGTGATGCTGAAATGAAACTGACATTGCTGTTTTAATGAAAAAAATAAGTAAAAACGAAGAGCCCATTTTGGTAGTTATTTCAGTGTTTTACTCCATTGCTGTATGATTATGTCACGCATTTATGAGTGTATCTCCGGTCCATGGTCCAAAAGACAGTTCTACCTCCTTGCTAGGGTTTGAGTGATCACCTCTACATATATGTAACTTTCATTGCTCCAAAAACGGAAAAGTTACGTGGCAGCATGTCTCTTACCTTTTAACCCACACCCACACCCACACCCACACACACACACACACATATTGAAGTTTCTACTACCCATATTCGCCGTCCAGCTAATTCGGTTGCTCATTGCCTCATATGTGTGTGTGTGTGTATACACACGCTAAAGTTTCTACTACCTATATTCGCTGCCCAACTAATTCGGTTGCTCACTACCTCGCTCGTTTTGCCCTCCACTCCAAATGTGACTGTACTTAGATTGATAAAACTCCTTCCATTATTATTGAACTTGTGATTGAGGAAGCCTCCTTTTCTTGTACCAGCTAACCAGTTTTTTGGCCTTTAATGAAATCTAATGCTGTCATTATTATTAAAAAAAAATAAAAAATAAAAAAAAAAAAAATAAAAAAACTCATATATACTTCTTTCGAATTTTCATATTCTACTAGCTCGTTGTTAGTTAGCAATATCTATATTCTTCTCATAAAGATTAAAGTTTTGGGTCCCTCACTGGCTGCTGTTCTTCTAGTGCATGCACTGAGTTTTAATTAAATTCTTCATAGGTTATGCATAACTAAACCCTAAGTTAATTAATTAACGATGCAGTTGCGTCTCCATCATGCAACAGTATATGAATATAATATTTTGAAACATTAATTGTGATAGCAAGTAGTCTTTGTAACAACGTGGCTTTTCTACGTCCAAGGGACTACCAACAAGTGGTTTGTTAGGCATATTTCTGAATGGTGATATAGCAAGCATCAACAGTGTTAGTAGGTAATAATATGATCTAAGAAAGATATTCACTTTTTCTTCTCAAGTCCTTTGACATGAAACCCACAAATCCAATACGTTAAAAAGATCGAGATATAATTTTAGTGACGGTACTCATCCGATAACTGCTATCCGTGCGTGAACTTAGAAAAAAGAAACACTATGATTTAATGAAACGACAGACAGCACTAGCACACCAATATATACTTTTCGAGCCAAAGTGCCCTAAAAAGTGTCATCGACTATCATCATAGATTCATAGAGATATAACAAAAGCACCCTTGCCAAATTTTGGTAAGTCCAGAAAGAAGATCACACCTGTAAATTAGTAATCTTTGGAATAATCTTTCCTTTTGCGTTAGACAACTTAATTAATTAACTAAAGTGATTAAAGACTAATAAGTGCATGTATGATTGTAGATTTTTACCAAGTTCTAATTTTTTTGTTTAAATTTTATCATAAAGAAAGAGAGATGCGCTACTAGTATACTAAAGGTATGACCAACCATTTTTATTTATTTTTGCATGACATGAATATAGGGTTTAGGGTTTTCCTTGTGGGAGCTTTCGTCCGTGCATGTCACAAGATTTTGTTGGAAATATCGAGACATATCAAATTAATCCGGAGGATGCAAACTAGGTAAATCCTACGGTAGTGATGATTTGTAGCCATACTAGACATTATGCTAAGTTTTTTTTTTTTTTTGGGTTAATTCTTCTAAATTGCTTTTGGTACCGACTACTAGCTAGACCCCGTTATTTAATCAGGGGTTATTTTGCCATTTGCCATTTTTAGTCTGAATGTGCATGCATAGTGATATTTGATTTGAAAATTACATAGTTTACCCCTTTTGAAATGGATGCTTGGGTTCTGGAGGTGTGGTGCCCCAGAAAGTATGGACAATCACGAGCCCTACGTAATATACTTCACCACTGACCTTTCAGTCAGTCTTCTGTTGTGTTTCTCTACGACATTTCACGACATTAAATATTAAAATTATTCTTCCATGGTTTGTCTTGTATCTTTTTTTTTTTTTTTTTTTTTTTTTTTTTTTTTTTTTGGAAAATGGACTTTGTCATTACCAACAAGAAGCTTACATAAACACATGCCCAAATATACATAAAACACAATACAAAAGTTGGACCTCCAAACAACAACCACAAAAGCCCAGCCCGTGGGTTGAGCCGACAACAGAAAACACTGAACAAACCCTAGTTGCCAAGATCTCTTGCCGTTGCCGAAGCACTTCCCGACGACCACAAACTGGCCTCCTTGCAACCGCCAGAGAAGAAACCAAACCAAGCCCCAAACACAAAATGAGAAGTTGTCATTGTCCTTAATCAAACCCCAGAAGGAACCAATCTGCCACCACCAATGGAATAAACCTGGGAAGGAAACCAGTGAGACCACTGGCAACAGTGTCGAGATTGACACACAAGTGGAAGGTGGTGGTGTGAACACCCGAGCCTGAGCTCTACGCACCTTCCGATAAAGCCGTAAACAACGGTTGAACAAAGTAGCGGTAGATCGGATCACAAGTGGAATTGAGAGAGGGCAACGCCAAGTGGAAGGGGAAGAAGAGGAAGCAAGAGGACGCATGGGGGGAGGGGGGAAGACAGGGGAGGGAAGGATAAGAGGGAAATAAAAAAAGGGTTTTCCAATTGGGGCAAAGCACGGCTAAAATTGGGGCACACGGAAAGGGAAACAGAGAAATTGCAGGGGGAAAAGCAGGTGTAAAGGGAAAGGGGCAGCCACCAACCTTGGCCAAAGCTAAGGTTGGCGGCTAAACGAGGTATCGGAAATGGAAGCACTCAAACAAAGTTGAGAAAACCTCTCACACAGAGAGAAGTTGGGTTCGGTTTGTCTTGTATCTTTAATTTAAAAAGAAAAAGCTCAAAACTCCTTTATACGACATCATTAAGTATCGTATTACATAGGCTGAAATAGGAATTATGTCACTAAACATAAACCTAGTAAATAGGTTTGTAATTAATCTGACTAATTGACTTTCGTCAGATTTGTAAGAGTAAACTAGAGACATCAAGAACTAGATTAGTCTCATCCCATGAACCAAAAGACCAAGCAATCAAATCACAGCGCTGGACAACATATGAAGAACAAAGTATAAACCACACATGATAGAGAACTAACCTGCAGACATATTCATTGATGAAGAAGCCATCACAAAACCGCACAAACCTTCTTTTTTCTGCAAATCTCAATGCTCTCCCAAGAATAGGTTATTGGTACGAGAGTGAAAGCGTTATTTGTGAGAATAGTGGCTTTTGTTTTTATACCAAACACACAGATTGCCCTATTATAATCTCCTTATATCAGCATGAGTTCCATATATGAGCAAATACAGGAGTTCTCAGTGTACCAATATAATCGGATTAACACTTGTCAATATGATTTAGACTTCTTTACAACAAAACTAATTATCTCAAGACTTGTAAGAATCATACTCATACTCTAACAAGATAATCTTCTTTAGCTGATACCAGCACCATGTGATGGTGTGATCATTGTATTAACATTTTCTCATATTGTATACGTTGACACAATCGTTAGTTGGTGCAATTTAGTCTTATTATAAGATGATGAAGATGTTAAAATATGCCAACAAGGGTTAGTTGAGTTCGTAATGATGATTTTTTTCGCTAGACAAGGCCTAGGTTCGAGTTTCATTGCTGCTAATTCCTCTTGGTAGGCAATCTGTAAAATCCAAGAAATGGGCTAAGTCCTCTTCTATAAATCCTCAAAAAAGCTTGTGTATGCCATGACTCTGAGATGGGATAACCTCTTCTCTTCCTAAATTTTTTGTTACCTAAAAAAAATAAAGATGTTAAAAAAGCTTGTGTATGCCATGACTGCACGATATACGATGAACGGACATAATTCACGGATCCTTAGGATCGTTATCAAAAGAATCTGTAGAGGATCCTGTTGGAGTACTAGAGGGCCAAGAAGTGCAAGAGACTACCAACAGCACAGACAAAGGCCTAAGAACCTGGGCTTGGTCCTCAATAGGTAACTGTAAAGGCAAGAGGTATCCGCAGATACTTTTACTGTGTTATTTGGTTTGTATGACATTATTAGTTTCGTTGGGTTTTTAAAATTTGTTGGCTTTGTGATATAACTAATTAAGAGTGCTAACACATAAATTAGCGATTACTTAACGGAAATTCAACAATTTCACTTGTCTTCTTATAACTTGTTAATTTTGTAGTACATCTAAAGATCAACACGTCTTGGATTTGACTGGCACCCGGATCAGCAAATACTTACCCAAAGGCGTGAGCTTCATTCACATATCAGTCCTCCATTATATTTTCTTGTAGTTTAGTGGTAAAGGTGCTTATTTCAAAAAAAAAAAAAAAAAAAGAGTTTTAACGAAACACTCTTGGTACTGTTCACTTTTAACGAAAAACCACATTTTTACCTTTCCCTGGTACTATTTACCACACATTTATTTGTCATTTTTCATTAAAACTAAATTTTTTTTGAACTTTTGTTAGTTTTCCTAAAAAATAAGTAGCAAAGGTGTGGCCCATTAGTTGGTTAAAGCCCCACCGATTGTCCTAAATGAGTAGAAAAACATGAAGCCCATTTATTGGTAAAAAGGTATAAGCCCATTGTTCCCTATGGAGAGGGACACCAGATGCCGTAAACAATAGCCCATTAGTTACTTGTTAATAGCAACAGTTAAGCCCAAGTATCTTTTGCAGCTTTAAAATGAGATTTACCAAATGACTGGAGACTTTAAATGACATTTGGAGACTAAACAATTCAACAAAAACAACTAGTGTTAAAAACTTGGGAGTATGAATCTCATATCGCATAAGAAAAATCTTTGTCTAATAATTTAAATAATTTTTATCTCTCCCTCATATTTTCAATTGGTTATATAAGAGTCAAACTATCTACGTGTTGAGCCTAATAGTTCTCATTACTCAATATATAACCATGAGTTAGGCTTGATTGAGGCCACACATGAGGGGATGAGTTGAATGCATGACTTTTGTACCGAAGAATAGAAGCCTTGCCGAATAGTTTAGAATGTTTATAGATCAATAATGAACAATACACACCACTGAACTTCTGTCAAAGTTTTAAAGTCGGGCTTAGTAACCTGTGAAAACTAATGCCAAAACAATCACCTCCTTCTTTATTATTATTATTATTATTTGGGGTCCCGCCGGGGGGTTGGGGGGGGAGGGCATGTCAAAATTTGAGAGTTGGACTTACTATTTACTACAACCACACTAAAATTGTCTCAACTTAATCATGTGCATAATTTGACAGACTTAAATTTTATTAAAAAAAAGCTCTACACAATTAAAAATTGAAACCATTTAATATTTGTAATTTATTCTTTCAACTTTTCAAGGTACAATTGCATTCTTCAACAGCTTGGGAAATTTGTCGCTTAGTAGTACGATCTAATGGTATTCCAAGTTGCTTGGGAGTGAGATGTTTTAGATTCAATTCTCGTCAAAGGCGAATTTGAACCATATTCTTGCCAGCCCATTATGAGACTAAGCTTATCCCCTCCTTCGTAGTGTAGACTATATCGATTATTCAAAAAAAAAAAAAAAAAAACAGCTTGGGAAACCTGTGGTTATGATTATTTTTCATTTTTCATATCGTGATGAGAAGTCGAGTCAAGGACAGTCTTTATTACCATAACTTTTTCTACAATTATTATTCGGATTCTTTAAACCTACATTGCTCTCCAGCTTTCAAATAGTTTTACTTATTTATATAACATTACCAAGCTTCTTTGTGACGGAAAATTAAGCACAGTATGCAGACTTCTTTTAGAATTAATCAATCTGTACAGAGGATTCCAATTTTTAATATTATTTTTTTTCAAGGCTATGTTTGGATAATAAACTTTCAAAACCTCAAAAAACATTAAATTCAATTATTAAAAATGCACTATAAAAACACTATTAAGGACTTACTAAAGGACTGCAAGCTACTAACACTATATAATATATGTACTACGAAGAGGTGTCATTTTAAAGTTCTCTTATATGTATTCTCAAAATAATTAAACTCATATTTATGGCATTTAGTCATTTTTAAAGTCGATTAATCAAATCTAGCATAAATTCAATGAAACTTTGAAGTTTCTCATCCGAACATAATATGAGAGTGTAATTAAAAAAATTTCAGCAGCAACCTATGATTGGAGTCCGTTTATATAATGATTTACTTGCACTCAGACAGTAGCTGATTCGGGCTAAGTGCACTCAGACAGTAGCTGATTCGGGCTAAGTCACACAATAAGTCTGCCATAATAAGTTGATATTGAACCATCCACGCACGAGTTTCGAACATAAAAACTTTAACTTACAAGTGTAGTGAAATACTACTAGATAGTAGTACTAAGTGACATGATTATAGATTAATTTATAGGGTTAATAAGAAGAAACCAATTAGGTTTGTGATGATGCAATTGCGGCTGTACTAATCTAACTGTTAAATTCAATTGATATTGGAGAGCGCTTTGATGACCATCAATTCCAAAAAGATGCGTCATGCATGATTCACTTTCAAATGGGTGTATATATATGTTCACAGCTTGAGTCCCTTAAATGTTCGTTTTAAGCTTGAGACTAAATATCTTAGTGAAATGAAACTTTTCCCAAGGGAACAATCAACTGCGGAAGTGATGACCTTTCTCAAGTCCCTTTCACTTTGGAACTATGAAGGCACGTACATTGAAAATGCAACTAAACAAAGGGTATCACAAGCCGCAGGTGGGTGTTTTGGCTTTGATGGTTGTCTTAATCAAAGAGATTAGTGGTTTGAACGGAGAAAAAGCACAAGAACCACTCAAAATACTACCACTATAGATAATAGATCCATGCTTAGCTACTTTAGTAATACAGTTTAGTGATATTATTCTTTACTTGTAAGTAAGATGTCTTAGTCTCAATTCTCGTCAAAAGTGAATTTGAACAATATTATTGCTCGTCTATTGTGAAATTTAGCTCACTCTCCTACCCACTTAGTATAAATAATTTCATTTATTCCAAAAAAAAAAAAAACAAAACAAAAAAAATAGATGCATGCATGCTTAAAATGTTAAGGCTTATTTCGTCACTCGCAAATAAGAATTCAAAATTTGTCACCATATCCATCAGATGACATTTAATAATGAATAATTTACATAAGGGGTTTAAATCAAATGAAAACTAATGAAAAGGGCTTGAAAACTTTGACTTTTAACAATAAAGATAAAATAAAGGATAAAATGAATAGTAGCATGATTGACTTTTTAGTGTAAAAATATGGTTTTTTGTGAAAATGAACAATACCAGGAGTTTTTCGTTAAAATTCTCTTAAATAAAACCTTTACGGTAATTCTTAAAAAATAATAAAAGCTTGAACTTTTCCAAAAATGGTGGTCCATGGATTAGTGGGATTGGTTGCAGGTTAGGTGTGAAATCGTGTTGGATCCCTTTACGTTATGGGGGCGTTTGTTTACCCTTCTTAGCCTTCACTGGATTGGATTGGATTGTAGTTTTGTGTTTGGTGGCTTGCGGGACTAATATTAATGGCACCAGGTGGGACTCGCTTTCACAAACGGCTTCACTAGCCGGTCTTAGCGAGATACCCCAACACCCACAGGTTTAGCTAAGACTTTCCATCATCCTCTCTCACCTTCGTCTACTCTCGCTGCATTCTTTATCTCCTTCGTCTGCTTCACTGCCCTGAGTTCATCGACCTTGATTTTCTACGGCATGGGCTTCAATGCAAGCTAGAACTTGGAAAATAGAAATTTTTTTACAGCTGGGTTCATCCATCTCAGTGATAGGAGCATATTTAGGCGACTTAGTTAGCTTGTTTTCGTACATTTATGTTGTTAATTCATAGTTATTTTAGTAGTTTAAGCTATTTTCGTGTGTTTTTAAGTTCATATGGCTAAGGAAGCAAAAATGTGCATTTTGGAGCATTTTGGAGCAAAATTGGACTTGGAATGGATAACATATGCTTGGAGTAAAAGGAATGGACGAAATTGAAGACCTAAAGGTGTGAGGATTCCTAATCACAAGAGGATTCCTAATCAAAGAAGGATTCCTAATCAAAGTAGGGTTCCTAGTCAAAGAAGGATTCCTAATCAAAGTAGGAAAGTTAAGCCAAGGTTTCCTATTTTGGTTTAACCTTTCCTAATCCTAAATATCCCTAAGTTCCAGCAACTTTGAATGTATCTTATGCATTTTAGGACACAAACCAAAGATTCCTTGCACTATCCTAGTCTATGCTGCACCTTTCTTACCCTTTTCTTCCAAAATCTGCCATATATCTTCTTTCCCCTTTTATTCTAGTTAATGCCGCAACTTTCCTTCCCTTTTCCATTGGGATTTTGATTTGTTACCCTTTTTCCTTGAGGATTTGGAGCTGAAAACCTTCCCAAATTAATTACTTATTGCCTTAACCTTTCTTCCTCTATATATACATAATCTGCCGCACTTATGAGGGACTCTAGACATCCATACACATCCATTCAAATTATTCCTCATTCTCTCCATTCATTCAGCCATCATCCACCCCCTACCACCATCCAACCTATCCATCCATCACCATAATTCATACCCAAACACCCTTGTGCCGCAACAAAGAAGGAGAAAGAAGAGAGGAGAAGCCTTGGACGTTTTGGCCATTCAAACTTGGATTGTTGGAGCGTTTCTAGGTGTATTCAATTTTTTTTTCAATGTTTAATTTATATTATCTTTGTTTTGTTGTAAACATGAGGAACTAATTTTGTTTTGGCTAGAGGAGACTTTGAAACCATGATTATATTTGCAATATGAATTGATTAATTTCAGTCGTGATTTCATAAATTGTGAATGCAATTTACTTAACCGTTTGATGGATAACTTATTCTTGTTTGTTGATTAAGGGTGCACACTTAATTTGCATGCTTGAATTTGGTGCTAGAATATAAGGGAGTTTCACATAATCGTTACAAACTTATATTCACAAGTAGTTAAGGTTGTTTTCACAATCATGTTAAGTAAATTCCTAGCATGAGTATCATGATGTCATAGTTACAAGTGCTTTGTCAATGCTTATGATTTTCATAGAATGTAATGATCTTTGATTGTATCTCTATTATGATGTCATGTAGGGAACTTTTGAAGAATGCTTTGGGTTGTTGTAGGATGTCATCCAATCCAATAACTAAAGGAAAATCTGAGGGTTAATTAGTGATGTCACGGTTAATCTGGGGTGTTGAGGTTCATGGTTTATCGGAAAAGCAATTGGAAATCAATTTGTATTCGAATGTATCATGTGTGGAAAAGAATCCTCTAGCTATCTAATCATCCATTGTTTTTCTCAAATTCGTCCAAATCCTATTTAAGTCTTTTAGTTACTTGTTTTTATCTTAAATTCCTCAAAAACCCAATCCCCTTTACTTACTTGTGTCAAATCTGTCCTTTTGAGTGTTTTTTGAGTATTTTGAGTCAAAACCAATTCTATTTTCGTCCAAATTAAGTCCTAGAGTCTAGTTTGAGTCTATTTGATTGTTTTGTGTTGTTTTGAGTCTTTTGAGTTTGTTTTGAGTTATATAAGTTTAGTTAAGAGTCTTTGAGTTTGTTTAAGTGTTTTTAAGCATATTTTTGTATCTTTGAGTCAGTTTTCATTAGATTAGCAATCCCTCATAATCCCTGGCCTAGAACGATCCCTACTTACATCTTTACTACAATTGTCAAAAAGAGGGTTTAATTTGAGTGTTATTATATAACACATCACCCAGTCCCCAATTTTTGACGGCATAGACTTCGACCTCAATTTCGACAGCTGGTTCATCCATCTCTGTCTTCAATTTTTGACGGCATCAACCTCGACCTCGATTTTTGATGGTTGAGTTCATCCATCTCGTCTTCCTCTACCCACCTCTTGCCGTTTGCAACTTCAATCCCCACCCATGGAAGAACAAGTGAAGTTGGATGGGAAAAGAGGCAAAGGGAAGAGAGAGAGGGATTTGAAAGGAAAAACTAAGGGAAGAGAGAGAATGAGTTGAACAGGAAAACTAACCATGGCTGCCATTGAATTGGCGATGCTAAGCTAGAGAGGGAGGGGTTGGGGTTTTTTGGGGGAAGGCAAGTCTCCATTTTTTGTGATTTTAATTCGAATAGTCTCTGCAACAGAGGGAGAAAATGAGCGAAGAAACTTGGATACACAGGACAGAGGAGAGGGGAGAGAGACAGAAGGGGAAAAAAGAAAGAAGAGAGGTTAGTTGGAAAGAATGATTCTAGAAAATAAGAAAAAGATAAATTAATAATAAAATATTAATAAATATATATTAAGTAAATAATAAAATATTATAGATATAGATTAAATAATATAATATTAGAATCCTACTTCTTAGTTTGACACTGCACCAAACGCTTTACTAAATCAGTCCAGTTTAGTCTAGTCTAAGCCAATCCAGCTTAGTCCCTAAAGTTAGTCTAGTCCGAGATAGTCTGGTGCAACAAACGCACCTTATATATCCTCGATGGGAATGAGGATCCTTTATGGATCCTCTTTGTGAGGATTCAGAGGATCCTCTAATCACATTCGTTCATCTTATATTGTACGGTCAGTTTTTGTCAGGTGCTGTTTATATTTAATTTTAAATAAAAAGATTTACAATGATTTCTGATCGCACAATATACAATGAGCGAATGTGATTGGAGGATCCTCGAAATTCTCACAAAAATGATCCGGAAATGATCCTCATTCCCTGGATGGATTTGAGCTGCATGATAGCTGCAATGCAGCAGGTCCAAACCTTTGATTACCATAAAATTTAGGGAGTTTTAACGAAACACTTCCGATACTGTTCACTTTTAACGAGAAACCATATTTTTATCTTTTCCTGATACTATTCACTACACCTTTATTTGTCATTTTTCATTAAAACTAAATTTTTTTTGAACTTTTCGTTGATTTTCCTTAAAATTCTTATAGGTTAGGATTTCCTAAACCCCTAACTCCTGCAAAAAGCATGTTTGCTAGTGAGGCAGTCATTGTTTGGAATTTTAAAAAAACAAAAGAATAAAGAAAACTTATGAATGATATGCAAAAAGGGTAGATAATTCTACTAGGAGTCATTCTCAACTTGACTTGTGTGATTAGACTTTCCACTTCAATTTATTATGTTCCGACTTCACACAATTTTCTTGTAGGAGTGTGCTATCCACATACTCCGATTTTACTTCTCACACACCCCTTGATAATTTATATCCGTTGATCTTCTTCAATTCATCTGATCCGACGGTCGAAAATTAAAAGGGTGTGTGAGAAGTAAAATGAGGTGTGTGGATATCACACCCCTTCTTGTATCTTAATATATATCTTAGATTAGCTACTACGGTCTAGTGATATTTTTCTTCACCTATACGTGAGAGGTTTTAGATTCAAATCTTGTGAATGACAAATTTGATACCAAATAAGGTTGCCCATAGTGTGGCTTAGCCGAACTCCCCCTCCCCTTAATGTAAAAATATATCTTTGTACTAAAAAATATATATACATACATACATATATATATATATATCTTAGATTTGTTGTAAACTTTCCTAGTTTAAGTGTGATTGTGTAAATCCTAGATTAGATTTGATTCTAGTTGTTCTTTCCTATATGGACTTGTACTCCTTGGGAATGAAGGATTTCTTCTCCCTTTTGTTACTATAAATAAATAAAGGCACTACGTAGGAGGGAATAGCACACACATTCCTCCATACAATTCTACAAACACATCTCTCCCTTTTCTCTCCTTGCCGCATGCCTTATTCCCCTTGTTAGATAAAATAGGCTACAACACGTTATCAGCACGCTCCTACCACTGCGCTTAAGGATCTGACGTGAAAGTTTTTTTTTTTGCATCAAACCAGTTCATCTATATCATCACGCAATCAGGTTCTTCCAAAACAAGGATTTTTATCTTGATATTTTTGCAGCCCTAATAGCATGATCATTCACCCTGATAGCATGATCATTCACCATAATGCATGACCCAACTTTACGTTTTTCGAATTTTAGATTCTACATAGTGTTTGCATTATATTCATAATTGTTGAATTATGTGAATTTGATATTGCCATGAATTGCATCAAATATATGTTCATTCATTCAAATTATATATGCATTGAATTGAATTAAAAAAAAAAGCGAAAAACAGAAATAGGAAAACGCTAGGGTTATTCGAACCCATGACCTCGAGCCACTCGCCCAAGCCTGCAGCCTGTGTGGCTGAGCCGTGTCGAGCTGCGAGACCCCAAACCGGAGCTGAGGGCTCCAGGTTTGAAAACCCAGAAACCCTGATGCCTAACATGACGTCTCCACTGTTGCAGGTTGGCCTGCAGCCAATCCTCACCCACAGGTCAATGTTTTTGACGACATGTAGTTTGTCCTCGACAATGATTGACCAAGATTCCCTTGAATATCATCGGACTTTTTGAATCCGATTCAATTTTTTTTTTCTAGGGTTTGGTCTCAACTCGAGCCCATTTGGGCTTTGTTTCCTCGACCTATTTCTTTTTCTTCTTTGGGCTTGCCTACAGCGACCTAAACTATTAGTTCAGCCCAAATGATGAAAAAAAGGGTTTTTCTTAACTAGGCTCGCCTGAAGCGGCCTGGTCCAAAATGTGACACTAGCCCAGGTTTTATGGTGTCCCCGATGCACCAAATTTGTGCCCTTTCATGGGCTCTCCCTTGGATCCAGCCTATCTCGCCTTGGGTTTGTAGTCCACCCGAGACAATTCCAACCCAATCTGGGCCTAGACCTCACAGTAGAGATTTGCTTAGCCCACCCGAGGGCTTTGGCCCATGCTTTTTGGCCCTGAGCTTAAATTGTTTATTTTTTTTAGACAATTTTGGTTTTTTATTTTTTCACACACACTTTAAATTTGGCCCGAAGTCTAAATAATTAATTCCATTATAATTATAAACCTGAAGTTCTATTTGCATATTTTCTTGTTGCATATTTCTATATATATTTGCGTTTGTTTGCAGGAACTTATGAACCTGAAGTTCATAATTATTTCAAAACTTGAAGTTCCATTCACATAGGAACTTATGAACATTCAGGTTCTAGTACATGTCTATTAGAACCTGAATGTTCTACTTCTATGTGAATGGATTGATATTTTCTCCATTGCACTAATCATGTCTTGTCCATCTATTTTGTGATAGGAACATGTCGGATTTGAACAAACTTGACTTCATCGCTTTGGAGGTCTCTGGAAGGAACTATCTCAAGTGGGTCTAAGATATGAAACTCCACCTCACTGCAAAGAATTTGCGTCTCGCCATTGAAGATGAGACAGACAATCTAGTTGGCGAAGCTAAGAAAGCCATTGCCATGATCTTCATCCGAAGACATATTCACAACGCCTTGCAAACTGAGTACCTTGCTGAGGAGGATCCACGAGCACTATGGGTCGCTTTGGCTGATCGTTTTGATCACCAAAGGGACATTTTCTTACCTGAAGCTAGTCATGACTGTCAGTATTTGTGCTTCCATGACTTTAAGTCTGTGAATGAATATAATTATGAAGTTTGTCGAATCCGATCACTTCTCATGTTTTGTAACGAAACTTTGACCGAAGAGGATCTTCTGGAGAAGACCTATTTGACCTTCTTTGCTACTAATATTGCCCTACAACAACAATATAAAGCTCATAAGTTCACTAAGTTCTTGGATTTCATCTCTATTTTACTTATTGCTAAAAAGTAGAATCAGCTGTTGATGAAAAATCATGAAGCTCGACCTACTGGGCAACTACTGTGCCTGAAGCACACTATAGCGTGAACCAACGCCCAAAATGCCAAAAGAGGCATGGTAAAGGGGGCTAGAAGCCACCCCGACAAGGTCAACAGAGCCAAGGCCCATCTAAGGGAGGAAACAAAGCCTATAAGTACCCTAACCTCGCTCCCAAGGCCCTAAACTTTAAGAATAAAGGCAAAGCACCTGAAACCATGGATGCATATATGTACTATCATTGTGGTTTACAGGATAATTAGTCCTATGTTTTCCGAGCTCCTCAGAATGTTGTAGCTGAATATCATTCAAGTTGTAAGAAGTTTGAATCAAACTTTGTGCAAGTGGATGAACCGGAGAATACCAAGATGGAGGTTTCTGACTTTCAAGAGGATAACACCCTTATAGAAGATTAGAATCTTAGACATAAACTATTTTTCTAGTTGAAATTTAGACGTAGGGGCCGAATTCCACAGTAATGGCCGAACCCTTTTGTTTTTGGGTTAATTTTGAATAATTTTCCTTTGTGTTTTGATTATTTGTTGGTGATTTGTTTTTTGGATATTAGATTTTTAAATAATTACCATCCTTGAATACTTAAAATTATTTTGAATGGATATTTGTTTTTTAGAGCTTTTATGCAATTGACTGATTCAAATTAAGTTTTATTGTAGGTATGACTAGTATAGAAGTTAGTTGTCTGGCAGATAGTGCAATCATGCACACCATTTTGCATGAACCCATCTATTTCACTAACTTCATACCTACGAATGCACCTCTAACAACCCTCTCAGGCCCATCCAACTTGATTGAAGGATATGGTAAGGGACGTATAATGTTGTCCAATAATACAATTTTGACCATTGATAAAAGACTCTATTCTCCGTGTTCTGGAAGAACGTTGTTGAGTTTTAAGGACATTAGAGATAACAATTACCACACTGAAACCTATTAGAAAATGGAGTTGAATTTATTTGCATAACTTCCTACGAATATGGCCAGAAGTGTATTCTAGAGAAGATGGAGCATATCCTGAGTGGTCTGTATACTACGACTATGAGCCCTATAAAGAGCCACTATGTGACCGGCCCTAAAAGCATATCTTTCTCTTTTCTCTCTTTGCCACTGACCCCCTTCTCCTTGTCAAATAAAATAGGCTACAACAAGATTCAAAATATTAATAAAAAAAATTATAACAATAGCATGGATTCTTAATATCAATCAATAGCTCACAAAATTCTGGTATTGACAAGTAAGGGTAATTCTATTGGCACCCTTCCAAACTAGTGAAAACACCCCATTCAATTTTTCCTTTTAAAATCCTAATTTTACCAATAAAAAAAAAAAATAAAATCAGAAACCCAACAATGAGCCACCACACTGTCGGCGACCACCATAACAACCCTTTCACTGGCGTACAATCACCCACCCAACCAGGTCTTACCTCACCAGTCCTGGCAATACTACTAGTCATTTTGTCCCTAATCTTCACCTCAATTTATAATGTTTCATTCATTTGGGAATGCATATGATGATTTTTTTTTTGTTGATTTTGTGTTCTATTTGTAGTTTATTGAATTAGCTTTGGAATTGAGATGGTTACTTTTTGGATTAATATTTAATGTTGGGCTTTACGTTTGAAAAGCTCAAGGATGTCAAAGTAAAATGAAAAGTTGCCTGAAGCCTAGTTGAGAGGCCTGAAGCAAATTGAAGCTTTTTCAGCCAAGGCATAGGCCACGTGCCTATAAGTGAAGTGATAGTTAACCGAGACCAACTCAGCATTAGCCTAAAAAGCATTTTCTAATGGCATAGAGGTGTAAATACAAGATGACTCACTGCCCCTGAAAGCCCTCGGCCAAGAACAAAGCTAAAGCAGTTGGGCCAAATTGCCTATAAAAGGAGAAAGAGACATCAGAGATAAAGACACTCAACCAACCAATCAAAAGACATACAAACTCTGCTCTCAGGCCAATTTGTACCTAGAAAGCTGAAACTTGTCCAGATTCAGTCTTTTTAGCTATAGTTCCCTTAGAAAAGCTATCTTTTGTCTAGTGTAAAAACTCAGCTACCTTCCATTAGTGTTGTAGTATCGATTCCCTCGTGTAAAACTCGGTTACCATCTATTCCTTTTAGCTTACAAACTCTGTAAATTCAAAGAGAAATGGCTACAAGCAGTTTGACCTTGCTCGACAAGGTGAAATTTTGTCTGAGTCTCTTTGTTTGTACTTCAATTTAGTAGATTTGTTGTTTAATGTACCTTGCAGCATGTATTCAAGTTATTTCCAACTGTTTTCTACCTAAAAGCTCCAATTGCATTTGAATATGGTTAACTTAATCAACCTGTTTTCATTAAGAACAAACTGTGTTTCAAGGAAATGGTTAAAAGGGCCCTGAACTCCCGTCATTTTGGACATACAAGATTATGAATTAAAAGTCCTTGTTTACAAGGTAAGAAAAAGAACTTAATGCAGACTTAACCCATCTGTGACAATCCTTTCATAACAAGAAGTTTATGTGACTTGGGGTGCAAGTAATCGACTTAAATCATATATATTCAACATCTGTTATACTGAGATAACAGTGGCACACCAAGATCCTTGTTAGTTTTGATTGTGAGCCTCAAGGCCTATACCTAAGGCCCCACAAAGGCACATTTCAAACTAACTCTAAACTTACCATGCAGCACACCAAGCAACAAGTGCCAAACCCCTAGGGAGATGTGTGATAGAAGCATATTCATGTGACTTAAATGGCTTGTTCTCGTGCATTTACGTTATGTTTCTCTAGTTATTTAAGTCCTTTATGCTTCTTTTGTGTGTTTTCAGGTTCTAAGGGCTTAGGGAGCAAGAAAGTGCATTTTGAGGCTATTTGGGGCACTTTTGGGCAAGGATTGGATAGCTTAATCATGGAGCAAAGAGGATGGACGAAATTGAAGCCTTGTATGCTCTTTGGGGACATCAAACAAAGGGCCTAGCCCAATCAAACAAATCCTTTGAGCCATGGAAAACCTCTAGCCCAATCAAACATATTATGCCATGCAAACCAACCTATTTTAGGCCCTTTCTATGTACTTAAACCCTAGCCTTTTAAACTAGCCCTATTATCACTTATCACTTTCATTCACTTATCACTTTCATTCACTTATCACTAACCACATATCATTCATTTATCACTTAACATATCATTCACTTATCACTTATCATACTCATAATCATCTACACATTTCAACCATTTAAACATATGCATTTCAACTCACATGCACATCCACCTCTTTCCACCTAATCCACATGCTTTCACAACCTAAAACACATGCACATGCACCACTAATCCCTTCACTTTCATGCCATCATTTCTTCCCCCCCCAATGCCGTGCACTCCTTGAGCATTTCCAGTTTTTCCCCTTCTCTTTGTATTCACAAGTCACATGCATTCACTTCATCATTACACCACCACTCATTCTTTAAATCCACATGCACATTTAATCATTCATTCAAGCCCCCTTGTGCCATGTTTCCCCCTTTGTTCCCACCCATCACATGCATCATCATCAAACAAACACTCAATGCCGTGCACTCCCACTTCATCATTCCAGCTTTCCAACTTAATTCACATGCATTCCATCCTTTAATATCCAACCCACATGCACTTTAATCATTCAATTACCCCATTCACACACCTTTTCTTCAAACCTAACCCGTGCATTCCCTTGTATTTCCACAATCTTAATCAGCCAACACATGCACAAATCCATCCATGTCGTGGGTTCCCTTTGCTCCCCTTGTGCAATTCCAGTTTTCACATGTGTCCTAGCTGTTTTTCCATCATTCATCCACACAAATGCTTAAACAAACAGCCATATGTTCCCTCCACTACCCCTATAAATACCCTAGCATTCATTCATTCATGCATATCTCATTTTTCATACAAAACACACAACACAAACACTTCCCCTTCCATTTCTGTGCAGTTTTTCTCCTCCATTGCAGCCACTATCCAACCATTCCCCACTCCATTCCACATACACCTAATCCCCCAAACCTCACCTTAGACCTTGTGCTACAACAACGAGAAAGAGAAGAGTGCCTAAACGTTCATACAATTCAAGTTTGAGTTGTTGGAATGTTTAGGTGTTTCTTTGATTTCAATGTTTCATTTGAATTCTCTTTGTTTTGTACATATGAGGAATGGAAGAGAAGAGTGCCTAAACGTTCATACAATTCAAGTTTGAGTTGTTGGAATGTTTAGGTGTTTCTTTGGTTTCAAAGTTATGAGGAACTAAACCCTTTTTGGCTAGGGGTGATTTCAATACCATGATTATTTATGTGATATGAATTGATGAATTCCGGTTATGAACTCTTGATTCGTGAATGCAATTGGCTTAACTATTTGATGATTAACTTATTTGTGTTTGTTGATTGAGGGTCGACACTTAATTAGCATGCATGAATATGTGGCTAAAGTTTAAGAAGGTTTCACATAATCGTTACTAACTTATACTTGAAAGTAGTGAAGGTCGCTTGTCACGATCGCGTTAAGTTTAATTCTTAGCATGAGTAACATGATGTCATAGTTGCAAATGCTTTGTCAATGCTTATGGTTTTCATTATTCTTAATGATCTTCGATTGTATCTCTATTATGATGACATGTAGGGAACTTTTGAGAATGTTTTGGGTTGTCGAATGATGCCATCCAATCCAATAATATAAGGAAAATCTGAGGGTTAACTAGTGATGTCATGGTTAATTTGGGGCATTGTCGTTCATAATTCAATGAAGGAATAACTGGAAATTGATTCATATGCATAAATATCATGTGTGGAGAAAGAACCTCTAGCTAATTCACCAACCATCTTGTTTCACAACACTTGTTTACAATCTGTCCATTTTTGCATTTTGTTTGTTTATTTCAACTTCGTCAAAACTAAAACCCCCTTTTTTATTTTCTTGTTCCCAAGTGTCTTAAATCTGTTTTAATTTAGTTTTTATGTTTTTAAGTCAATTTAGAAGGTTTTAGCAAGCCCTCCTAATCCCCGGTCTAGAACGATCCCTACTTATACTTATACTACAATTGTCAAACGAGGGTTTAATTTGTGCGCGTATAAATCTCGCATCAAATTTTGGCGCCGTTGCCGGGGATTAGCAACTTTGCTAATCCCTTGTCTTTATTTTTATATTTTTTTTTTCGTGCATTCTTATTTCAGATTCTTAGTTTGTTTGTTTCCTTGTTTTTTAGGTACTGTGTATGACTCGTAGCTCTCGGCCTATTATAGAGAACATCTCCGACTTTGACGGTGATTTTGAACGCACTTTGAGGAGAACGAGGAGTCAACAAGAGCCACCACAACCTCCACCACAACTTGGGCTTGAAGAAGACGAAGTAGGTGTAGAAGAAAAGCCCACGGATCAGATTTTTGAAGAAGAACAAGCCATGGCAGCAGATAATAGAACCATCAAGGAGCTTTCGGCCTCGGGTTTGGATAATGCATTGCCTCTTTGTATCCAATACCCCACGACTGCAGAGGGGAAGACTGAGGTGTTTGAACTCAAATCCAGTTTGTTACACCATATTCCGAAGTTCCATGGCTTGTCTATGGAAGACCCCAACAAACACTTGAAGGAGTACGAGGTGGTTTGTTCGAGCATGACCCCCGTCACTGTGGATGGGAGTATATTGAAGATGAAGGCCTTTCCATTTTCACTTATGGACAAGGCCAAAGATTGGCTCTACGAACTAGCCCCGGAAACTGTGACTTCGTGGGAGAGTATGAAGCGTGCTTTCTTGGAGAAATTCTTCCCTACTTCAAGAGTGATTCTCCTACGGAAGAAAATTAGTGGTATTCAACAGAATCATGGTGAGACATTCCCGGCTTATTATGAGCGTTTCAAGGGCCTTGTAGCTTCATGTCCTCAACATCAAATGAAGGAGGAACTTCTCCTTCAATATTTCTATGAGGGCCTCCTTCCTATCGAACGTCAAATGCTTGATGCATCAGCGGGAGGAGCATTGGTGGACAAAACACCAAGGGATGCCAAGGTTCTCATAGCCAACCGAGCGCTCAACGCTCAACAATATGAAGGAGTGGGCCAAAGGGAAGCCCCACGGCAACAAAGTGTAAATGAGGTGAGTGCTATTTCTGAAATTCAATCACAACTTGCTAATCTTACTTCTCTTGTTTCTCAGGTTGTGATTGGTCCAAAAGCACAAGAACACCAAGTCTGTGACGTGTGCTCAATTCAAGGGCATCCATCCGACAAGTGCCCTCAACTAATCGAGAATGGTGGGTGGGAATCTGCCAATGCAATTGGTTTCCAAGGACAAAATCAAAACAACCCATACTCGAACACTTACAATGCCGGATGGAGGGACCATCCAAACTTCAAATGGAGGGAGCCATAACAAGCTGCCCAACAAGGAGGATTTAGGCCAAACCCCCCTGGTTTTTATTCCAAGCCGTATGCACCCCAACAACCCCAACAACCTTCGGCATCATCTCATTCAGGTACGTCCTTGGAAAGTGATCAAGCTATGCAATTACTAACCTCTATTTTGCAGGGGTTGCAAAATCAAAACAACCGGATAGCAAATAACGAGAAGGAGATGATGGATATGAAGAAACAAATAGGGCAGATTTCTGAGTTCCTTGGACAGATTAGAGAGCAAGGAAAGCTTCCTAGCTCAACCACAGTCAATCCAAAGGGAGGATTCGAATCCGCCAAGGCCATCACCCTAAGGGGTGGAAAAGAAGTTGGGACCGAGCCAAACAATCCCAAATCTGCCCAGAAAGTAGATGAAGAGACGACACAACCTGAGGAAGTGTCTAGCTCACCCACGGTAAGGGTGAAAAACCCAATGCCGCAGGCCCCCAATCACCCTAACTCGGCCAAATCAGGTAATTTAAGTTCAAATTCATGTACTTCACGTCCTAATCTGCCCAATGTACCTTTTCCTCGCAGGTTCATGCAAGAAAAAAAGGAAGAAAGCGAGAAGGACATTCTTGAAACGTTCCAGAAGGTGCAAGTGAACATACCGCTTCTTGATGCAATCAAACAGGTTCCAAAGTATGCTAAATTCCTCAAGGACCTATGCAATACAAAGAGAAGAAGGGCAAACAAAGAGGTAGTGAAGGTAAGCGAGAATGTGTCCGCTGTTTTGCAACGTAAACTGCCTACCAAGTGCAAAGACCCCGGTAGTTTCACGATTCCTTGTGTGAGTGGACATAATCGTTTTGAACATGCCATGCTTGATTTAGGTGCATCCATAAATGTCATGCCTTATTCTATTTATGCATCTATGAATTTGGGTGAATTAAAACAAGATGGTGTAATTATACAATTGGCCGATCGTTCTAACGCGTATCCAAAAGGAGTTTTGGAAGATGTGCTTGTGCAGGTGAACCATTTAATTTTTTCGGCTGATTTCTACGTCCTAGACATGGAGGATTCAGCCCATTCTACATCTTTGTCGATTCTCCTTGGTAGGCCATTCATGAAGACGGCCCGAACGAAGATTGACGTATACAAAGGCACCTTGACAATGGAATTCGATGGGGAAGTGATTGATTTTAATATTTCTGAAACTATGAGATATCCCGTTGATGACCATTCTTGTTTTTCCATTGATGTTATCGATTCTTTGGCGCAGGTATACCTTGAAGAATTGAACGAGGACGCCCTGGAAACAACCATCACTAAGGCCATAGAGTGCAAAAATGAAGGATTTGGGCCAATGCAAGGCCATGGCAAGGAGGAGGAATTCTTTGCCATGGGTTCTAGTGAAGATATAATTGAGGTTGTGGCAGCCCTTGAGTCATTGCCACAGCAATATGGTAAGGTTCCACTCTCACTTTCAAATTCAGTTTCCACTAAGATGCTACCTTCTGTTGTTCAGGCACCATCGCTTGAACTTAAGCCGTTGCCGGACCATTTGAAGTATGTGTTTTTGGGAGAAGGCGAAACATTGCCCGTCATCATTTCATCAAGTCTCACGGCAATGGAGGAGGAGAAGCTTGTGAGGGTGCTGCGAGAACACAAAACGGCCATAGGGTGGACTTTGGCCGACATTAAAGGAATAAACCCTACCACATGCATGCACCGTATACTTCTTGAGGAGGGGACTAAGCCATCCCGAGAGGCTCAACGCCATCTCAACCCTCCGATGATGGAAGTGGTGAAGAAGGAAATAATCAAGCTTTTGGATTGCGGAGTGATCTACCCTATCTCCGATAGCCGTTGGGTCTCTCCAGTTCAAGTCGTTCCCAAGAAGTCCGGAGTAACTGTTATCAAGAATGATGAGAATGAGCTCGTACCTACACGCATTCAGGCTGGATGGTGAGTATGTATCGATTACCGGAAGCTAAATGCCATGACTAGGAAAGATCACTTTCCTTTGCCATTCATCGACCAGATGCTCGAAAGGTTAGCCGGTCATGCCTTTTACTGTTTTCTTGATGGATACTCTGGATATAACCAAATTGTGATAGCCCCGGATGATCAAGAGAAGACCACATTCACATGTCCCTTTGGAACATTTGCTTATCGTCGCATGCCATTTGGCTTATGCAACGCACCGGCCACTTTCCAAAGGTGTATGGTAAGTATATTTTCCGATTTTGTTGAAAAGATCATTGAGGTTTTCATGGATGATTTCAGTGTGTTTGGGAGTTCATTTGATAATTGCTTGGATAATCTAACCTTAATTTTGAAACGATGTGTTGAAACTAACCTTGTCTTGAATTGGGAGAAATGTCACTTTATGGTGAAACAAGGTATAGTTTTAGGACATATTGTTTCAGAAAAAGGAATTGAAGTAGATAAATCGAAAATAGACCTTGTACGTCACTTACCCTCTCCTACTTCGGTTAGAGAGGTACGTTCGTTTCTTGGCCATGCAGGGTTCTATAGGCGTTTTATCAAGGACTTCTCCAAGATGTCCAACCCTCTTTGCCGATTGCTTCAAAAAGATGTGCCATTCAAGTTTGATGAAGAGTGTAATTCGGCATTTAACCAACTCAAGGAGAAGCTAGTCTCGGCCCCCATTATTGTACCTCCAGATTGGAGCCTTCCGTTCGAGCTCATGTGCGATGCATCCGACTATGCATTAGGAGCTGTTCTAGGACAAAGAAGAGACAAGCGGCCGCATGTCATATACTATGCCTCTCGGACTCTCAATGATGCCCAATTAAACTACTCCACGACGGAAAAAGAACTTCTAGCTGTGGTTTTTGCTTTAGATAAATTCCGTTCATATTTAATTGGTACTAAAGTAATCGTTTATTCTGATCATGCAGCTTTGAGGTACTTGATCACGAAAAAGGAAGCAAAGCCGAGGCTTATCCGTTGGATTCTTCTTCTTCAAGAATTTGATATTGAAATCCGGGATAAGAAAGGAAGCGAGAATGTAGTGGCTGACCATTTAAGCCGAATGATCCACGAGGAGCATGAACATGCCGTACCTATCCCTGAAACTTTTCCCGATGAGCAGCTGCTATCCATTGAGGTAAGTGAACCATGGTATGCAGATTTAGTGAATTACTTGGTGGCTAAACAATTTCCAAATGAACTAAACAAGCACCAACGTGATAAGCTTAAAAATGATGCACGTTTCTATGTTTGGGATGACCCTTATTTGTGGAAGTATTAGTCAGATCAAATTGTACATAGATGTGTGCATGATTCTGAATTTCACTCAATTCTAAGCTTTTGTCACACATATGCATGTGGTGGTCATTTTGGCACACAACGCACTGCCCTCAAGGTTCTAGAGTGTGGTTTTTATTGGCCGACTATATTTAGGGATGCTAGAACCTTTTGTATGTCTTGTGATCGTTGCCAATGAATGGGTAACATAGGTACCAAGGACCAAATGCCGCAAACCCCTGTCTTTAATGTTGAAATTTTTGATGTTTGGGGCATTGATTTCATGGGCCCTTTCCCTCCATCTTATGGTTTCACTTATATCTTGCTAGTCGTTGATTATGTTTCTAAATGGGTGGAAGCAAAATCCACCCGTACTAACGATTCTAAGGTGGTTGCAGATTTCGTGAAAACTAACATTTTTGCTAGGTTTGGAATGCCGAGAGTAATCATAAGTGATGGAGGGTCTCACTTTTGCAATCGGACCATTGAGGCGTTGCTAAGAAAGTACCATGTCAACCATAAGGTCTCCACACCTTACCATCCTCAAACAAATGGCCAAGCCGAGGTGTCTAACCGAGAAATCAAACAAATTTTGGAGAAGACCGTTGGACCAACAAGGAGGGATTGGAGCTTACGTTTAGATGATGCATTGTGGGCATATCGTACGGCGTACAAAACACCCATTGGGATGTCACCTTTTCGGCTCGTCTATGGTAAGCCATGTCATTTGCCCGTAGAGTTAGAGCACAAGGCACATTGGGCCGTGAAGACTTTCAACATGGACATAGATGCAACGGGAGTTCATAGGAAGCTCCAATTGAATGAACTTGAGGAGATTCAGAATGAAGCCTATGAGAATGCCCGGATGTACAAAGCCAAGACCAAAGCATTCCATGATAAAATGATTCGAACCAAGACCTTCACAGTTGGGCAGAAAGTGTTACTTTTCAACTCTCGCCTACGTTTGTTTCCTGGTAAGTTGCGTTCTAAATGGATTGGCCCGTTTGTTGTTACTAACGTTTTACCTTATGGTGCAGTCCACATAAAAAGCTTAAGGAATGGCGTAGAATTCAAGGTGAACGGGCATCGGTTGAAGCCATATTACGAGCAAAGTGTGGGGCAAGTGGTGGAAGACATTCCTTTCCATTCCGTGGGTTCAAATGCAGATTAAAGAGAGTACTCGTCCGGCTGCAAGACGTAAAAGAAAGCGCTACTTGGGAGGCAACCCAATACAGTAAATAAAACAAAGCTTGTTCATTGATTTTTCGATAAATTACAATTGTATCTAAACATGGCAGAAAGATGGAGCCTTCACAGAGGATGTTTACGTGAAGCCCCACTATGAGGCGTCGAAGCAGAAGGAATAGAAGCGGAAGGCATAGGAGCAGAAGGCATAGAAGCATGAGGCATAGAAGCGGAAGGCATCGGAGCGGAAGGCATCGGAGCTAGAGCATTCTAGGCCTCAATACTTGGCCAAACGCTGGATGACCCAGGAAAAAGGTGCCTCTGGAGATAAGACGCAAGCCTTTGACGGTCATTGTGAATTCGACCCTCAGATTCTTGCAGCTCATCAAGCTTCCTCTTCATGCCCGCCAAATAGTTATTTGCAAGCACATGCAAACTTCTATTTTCGTACTTAAGCTGTTTGATTTCCTGCTTAAGACTTTCCACCTCTGCCATCAACGATTCCACTTGGCGGGACCGAGCAAGCAGGCGTTGGCCCATGTTGGACACAGAGCTCGCACACTGAACACTAAGTGCGAGGGACTCTTGAACGGCCAACTCATCGGACCGTCCTGACAGCAGCCTACTATCTTTTGGAGTGAGGAGGTTCCTAGCTACTATTGTAGCTGTTGTGGCGTCCTGCATCACAGAGTCTTCACCTGAAAGAGGACCGTTAGAAGATAAAAAAGAAGGGCGCCATACATTACCTTGACAGGGCGCAACCGGATCGCTGCTGAGACTCAAATCTAAGCTAAGGTTCGATGAGTTTGCCATTTTTTTTTTCAAAAGTGTTCAAAGAGAATGGGTGGATGGAGTTAAATCTCAAAGGGCCGGAGTCGATTTTCAAGAATGGGAAATCTTCAGAGTGTGTATGTGGGCGGTGATCGATAGCTCTATAAAAAGCCAAGACGACGCGTCCACCGATTCAAAAAGCCAGAATTTTCGGCGTAAGTTAGACAACGCTCCCTCGGCTTTTCAGAAAACGCATTCAACTTTGTCAAAAGATTTCTGACAAAGCTGAAAACACGTGGAGGCCATCATCGCAACTACACATCTTTAGCCGACAAGCGCAAAGTTCGGCGACGCTTTCTCTGCTTTTCAGAAGACGCGTGCAGCTTTGTCAAAAGGAGCCACATCTGCACTACCACGTGTCGTTCAGAAAGCGAAGGGGCGTCGTTCAGAAATCGAAGGGGCACCTGCTCAGAAATCGAAGAGGCGTATTCAAAGATCGAAGAGGCGCCACTATTTCAAAAAGCCGGATTTGCGGGATCAAAACGTTTGTCGACAAGGGTAAAAAGTACCACCACTTGATATTATCTCTATATATGTCGACCTTCGTCTTTTATGGCAGGGCAAACCTGAAGAAAATGCCCAACTCTCCCTCACCTCTGAGGGCGCACTCCCAGCAAAGCCTTTCGAAATACTCAATTCTTTCTTCTTCCCCAAAAATGATACCAGATGCCTGGAGTACAGATGACCCAGGAGGAAACAGCACAACAAATACATATGCTGATTCATTCACCGCTTCTTCAAAAGCAAAGGTATCTCATATCATCAAGGTCAAAAGCAAAAGTATCTCATATCATGCTTTTTCCCTGTCTTTTTCTTTGTCCTTGTTCTTACTTGCATGGCAAAGTAAAAGAAGCAATCAGCCGGCACTTGGAGCCAGTCTTCCGATCTGGAGCCGACTGCCTGGAATCTATTCCTGATTGCTTACCTAGCGTTGCTCTCGAGTAGTCATCTTCAACGGTTGATACACTTCCAGAGAAGGGACCACTTCTGCAAAGATTGAACAAAGAAACAGAGATAAGAGGAGGAAGCTCAGACCTTCGGGGGAGACCAAAAGAAATCCTGCTGCTCAGTTCAAGGGTAGCACAAAGGAAAATCAACGATGGGCGGAAACCAGTTCAAGAGTAAGCCTGTGGAATCACCAAGATCAAAGCCTCAATGCAATCACCAAGGAGAAGAGGGAATTTACACTCCATAACCAGATTTGCATCCCTAAACTCTTCTCTTTGTTAATTACATTCTGCCATGTTTAGTATGTTTAGTTGTTGTTTGTGTGTTTACTTATGTTTTGTATGAATCTATGCTTAAAACATTGAGGACAATGTTTGATTTAAGTGTGGGGGGGGGGTAACTAATGTTGTTAATGCAAATTCGTGGGATTTTATCACCCATAACTTCAAATGTTGTTCCTTACTGTTTTAAGGTGTTTTTAAGTTGTTTTAAAGTGTTTTAGTATGTTTTGTTTTTTTTATATAACTCCGAAAATCACATAAAAATTTGAAAAACATGTTTTAAAAAGCCTAAAAAGAGTATTTTGAGTCATTTTTGTGTTTTTGTGTCGTAGGTCACCTTCCAACACAATGATAAAGATTTGGTTTCTAATTGCATGACTGTTAAAAAGAGTTATAAACATGGAGAAAAGTTTGATTTACTCTTAGTATATGCTTGGTTATGGTTATAATGTATGACTTCACATGCAATCATAAAAGAAAAAATTAGTTATGTAACATGCTTGAAGGAAGGAACTCAAACAAACGCTACAACCCTGAGAGACTTGAGCCTATAACGTTCTTTGGAGAGTATAATCTGTGATTTCTTGTTTTCTAAAGTCGTTGCATGATCTCATTATTCTTTGCTTGGTTACTACTTAGAAGGCGTTTCATCATATAGTTCCAAATGCTAGAACTCATGCCCATTTCATTCAAAGCATGTTATTGATTTGCATAACATATATCAAGATAAAGTTGTGTAGTTGCCACCATAGCCAAAAAGCCTCACTTCCCATATTTCGTATTTGTTGTAAGTTTTAACCCCGTTGAGCCTTGTTTAGCCTCTATTCTTTGTTTACCCATATTTTCCTCACCTAGCCTAGTTTAGGACAATCCACACCCTTGTTCTTAAAAGATAGTGAGCATGACTTAAATGAATTCCTTTTGAGTTACATTATGCAAGAAAATGAGTGTGGGGGAAGGAATGCTTGTTCTTAAGTATGTTTGAGATTCAAAAGAAAAGAAAGATAGAAAGAAAAAAAAAAGAGAGCTTGAAAAAAAAAAAAAAAAAAAAAATTGAAAGAATGAGTGATTGAGGAAAGGGTCCAAAAAGTGAATATGGCCCTAAGTTTTGTGTGACTTTCCCTTGGGTGTTCAAAGTTGACTTCTGCGTTCTTAAGGGAATTCTAAGTGCCTGATTCAATACTTTGCTCACTATTGCTTTAAGAATGTTTGTTTATCCTTCACCTTTCATTGTTAGCCAATACCCTAGCCCCGTTACAACCCTTTGACTTCTATCTTGAGGGTTATGTGTTTCAATTTGTGGAGTTTGAACTTGGTATGAGCATATGGTGTCACTGGTTCTCACATCTAAGTAGTAGCATTCCATTCATGAGATCATATCTAAACATGCTTATTAACTCCAGAAATTGCGTTCTTTGTGATACATATATGTGAGTGTTCGTTTTCATGTTTACATCAATCTTCTCACATATGACTAGATTAGGGTGTGTAGTTAGAAAATCTGAGTGAAAATCGAGTGCATAACTTGTAAGGAATTGAGCAAATTCTCTAAGGCATGTTACTACATTCAAAACATAGTTTTAAATGCTTAATTGCGAACTAGTATGTGGTGACTATGGTTAAGAATGTACTTAAGGGTAAAGATGGCTAAATTCTGTGGGAATAATGATTTTTAACTTGTCATGTGCATTGGAAATCCCTGAAATGATTGTTTGGAAGGTGTAGGTTGTGTTTTACGTGTTTAGTGTCGTTTTGTGTATTTGTTTTTATTCTGTTTTGCTCGAGGACTAGCAAAAGATAAGTGTGGGGGAGTTTGATAGAAGCATATTCATGTGACTTAAATGGCTTGTTCTCGTGCATTTACGTTATGTTTCTCTAGTTATTTTAGTCCTTTATGCTTCTTTTGTGTGTTTTTAGGTTCTAAGGGCTTAGGGAGCAAGAAAGTGCATTTTGAGGCTATTTGGGGCACTTTTGGGCAAGGATTGGATAGCTTAATCATGGAGCAAAGAGGATGGACGAAATTGAAGCCTTGTATGCTCTTTGGGGACATCAAACAAAGGGCTTAGCCCAATCAAACAAATCCTTTGAGCCATGGAAAACCTCTAGCCCAATCAAACATATTATGCCATGCAAACCAACCTATTTTAGGCCCTTTCTATGTACTTAAACCCTAGCCCTTTAAACTAGCCCTATTATCACTTATCACTTTCATTCACTTATCACTTATCACTCACCACATATCATTCATTTATCACTTAACATATCATTCACTTATCACTTATCATACTCATAATCATCTACACATTTCAACCATTTAAACATATGCATTTCAACTCACATGCACATCCACCTCTTTCCACCTAATCCACATGCTTTCACAACCTAAAACACATGCACATGCACCACTAATCCCTTCACTTTCATGCCATCATTTCTTCCCCCCCTAATGCCGTGCACTCCTTGAGCATTTCCAGTTTTTCCCCTTCTCTTTGTATTCACAAGTCACATGCATTCACTTCATCATTACACCACCACTCATTCTTTAAATCCACATGCACATTTAATCATTCATTCAAGCCCCTTTGTGCCATGTTTCCCCCTTTGTTCCCACCCATCACATGCATCATCATCAAACAAACACTCAATGCCGTGCACTCCTACTTCATCATTCCAGCTTTCCAACTTAATTCACATGCATTCCATCCTTTAATATCCAACCCACATGCACTTTAATCATTCAATTACCCCATTCACACACCTTTTCTTCAAACCTAATCCGTGCATTCCCTTGTATTTCCACAATCTTAATCAGCCAACACATGCACAAATCCATCCATGTCGTGGGTTCCCTTTGCTCCCCTTGTGCAATTCCAGTTTTCACATGTGTCCTAGCTGTTTTTCCATCATTCCTCCACACAAATGCTTAAACAAACAGCCATATGTTCCCTCCACTACCCCTATAAATACCCTAGCATTCATTCATTCATGCATATCTCATTTTTCATACAAAACACACAACACAAACACTTCCCCTTCCATTTCTGTGCAGTTTTTCTCCTCCATTGCAGCCACTATCCAACCATTCCCCACTCCATTCCACATACACCTAATCCCCCAAACCTCACCTTAGACCTTGTGCTACAACAACGAGAAAGAGAAGAGTGCCTAAACGTTCATACAATTCAAGTTTGAGTTGTTGGAATGTTTAGGTGTTTCTTTGATTTCAATGTTTCATTTGAATTCTCTTTGTTTTGTACATATGAGGAATGGAAGAGAAGAGTGCCTAAACGTTCATACAATTCAAGTTTGAGTTGTTGGAATGTTTAGGTGTTTCTTTGATTTCAAAGTTATGAGGAACTAAACCCTTTTTGGCTAGGGGTGATTTCAATACCATGATTATTTATGTGATATGAATTGATGAATTCCGGTTATGAACTCTTGATTCGTGAATGCAATTGGCTTAACTATTTGATGATTAACTTATTTGTGTTTGTTGATTGAGGGTCGACACTTAATTAGCATGCATGAATATGTGGCTAAAGTTTAAGAAGGTTTCACATAATCGTTACTAACTTATACTTGAAAGTAGTGAAGGTCGCTTGTCACGATCGCGTTAAGTTTAATTCTTAGCATGAGTAACATGATGTCATAGTTGCAAATGCTTTGTCAATGCTTATGGTTTTCATTATTCTTAATGATCTTCGATTGTATCTCTATTATGATGACATGTAGGGAACTTTTGAGAATGTTTTGGGTTGTCGAATGATGCCATCCAATCCAATAATATAAGGAAAATCTGAGGGTTAACTAGTGATGTCATGGTTAATTTGGGGCATTGTCGTTCATAATTCAATGAAGGAATAACTGGAAATTGATTCATATGCATAAATATCATGTGTGGAGAAAGAACCTCTAGCTAATTCACCAACCATCTTGTTTCACAACACTTGTTTACAATCTGTCCATTTTTGCATTTTGTTTGTTTATTTCAACTTCGTCAAAACTAAAACCCCCTTTTTTATTTTCTTGTTCCCAAGTGTCTTAAATCTGTTTTAATTTAGTTTTTATGTTTTTAAGTCAATTTAGAAGGTTTTAGCAAGCCCTCCTAATCCCCGGTCTAGAACGATCCCTACTTATACTTATACTACAATTGTCAAACGAGGGTTTAATTTGTGCGCGTATAAATCTCGCATCAATGTGCGAGGGAAATCCTTGCCCGAACATAGTTTTGGTATGCCTGATGAGATATAATAGTCTTGTATGCCAAGAAAAAAAAGGAAGAAATAAACTTTCAGGTGGACTACAAAGTACGAGCGACCTCTTTGTCCAACAAGATCAGACATGACAGATCGCCCAGAGGACTTTCTATCCTTAAAAAGTCCTGCCATTCTGGAAAGCCCAACTTATTCTAAGAAGTCGGGTGGAAAGGTTACAAATGAAGACTTGCAAGCCACCATGGTGCAACTATTGAGAAGTATGGAGAAGATCATTGTGGAAACCCGAGGATAAGTTAGTAGATTATGTTCCTTAACAGAGATTCTGCAAAAGAGGTTGGAGTTAGAGTACTTCATGCTAAGAGATGGTTATGCCAGGGAAGTGATTAGGGAAGCAAGCCTTCAGAAAAAACTGGTGATCCTTTTATTTCCTTTACTCAAAGAGAAGAAGGATAAGGGAAAGAAGAAAAAAGAACCCGAGTTTAGTTACCAGAAGTGGAAGAGATTTAGGAAACAAGTTTGCCAGACCCTATATTATTTCCAATAGATGGTAGAGGGCAGATTGGGCTAGATGGAAGGAAGTATGGAATGACTCAGCAAGTTGGAGAGTCTAATGGAAAAGGTTTGCCCTTAATTGTAGGCAAACCACCTCCTTATAAGCCATCACCATTGGCTAATAAAGAAGAGGAAGCTAGGTAGAGACAACCAAAGCTACAAAAAGAAGCTTTCTTAAGCAATGAGTGTAGCCCAAAGTGGGGAACTTCTTATACCCCTCACAACAATGCAAAGCAGCAACTCAGAAATGAGTTGGCAGAGTTGAGAAGAATGGTGGTCCAAAATGATCAACCATAGGCTCACCTGTTGTTCAGGATCACATATTAGAAGCCTTACCCTGAGTATATTGATAAGCATAACCCTTTTCCCCTCAACTTCAAAATGCCCCCATTCCCAACCTTCAGTGGGGAGGATTGTAATGTGTCTTCTAGAGATCACATTTTCAAGTTTTCCAACTAATGTGTGGCATTTGAAGACAATCCTAACTACAAGTTGAGACTGTTTAGGAATTCATTGGTTGACTTAGCATCTCAGTGGTATTCTCTGTTACCCCTTAATTCTATTGCTAACTAGGGGCAAATAAAGATGGCTTTCCACGAGCAGTTTTATAGGGTATAGCCCGAGATGACCATCAATGACCTAGTAGAGGTGAAATAGTGAGAACATAAGTCTACTGAGAACTTTATGATGAGGTTTAGGATGAGGTGCCAGTTCCCTATCAATCATGCCCAGCTTATAGCTATTGCCTAGAAGGCTTTAAGGCTACCTTTAAGGAAAAGTTCTATGATGTGCAATTTAATGAACTTTAAGAGTTGGTGATTACTGCTACCAAGTATGAGAAGTTGTTGACCGAGGAGCAGCAAGTGAAGCACTTGTCCAAAGTATCCACATTCAACAAGAACAAAACTTCAATACACCAGTTGGAGTTTGAGATTTTAGAACCAGTGGAGAGTGACAACAATGTAGGAGAATGAATTGAGTTGTGTGCAGCGGAGATTACCACTCCCTTCAAACCTTTGATGGTGAAGGGTTTGGTCCAGCCATTTAAAGACCAAAAAATGGTGATAAATGATGGAGGATTTGTGCCTATCAAGGCAGCAGATATATATGAAGAGTTAGTGAAAGCTAGAATGATTGTGCCCGACAGTTCCAAGAAGATGCCTAAACCCAAAGAGTTAAGAGGGAATAAGTATTGCAAACTTCACTACACCTTCGGCCATTCCATAGCCAATTATGTGTAGTTCAGGGATTGGATCCAGGATCTCATAGTCAAAGGGAAGTTGTTGTTAGAAAAACCGTAAGCTAACATGATGATTAACACAGATCCCTTCCTAGAAGCTCCCATCAACATGATCAACCTTAACTGGGTTGAAAAAGGAAAGGGAAGAGCTAGTTGGGAGGAGAAAGGTGAGAGAAGGCAAGCTGTTATACCTTGTGAAGGTGTTAGAAGATTGCCTGACAGACCAAAAGCGGTTGTAATCAAAGGAGTGGTCTTATGCAGTAAGTGCCAATGTGAATATGAATTAGAGGTGCCATCATCAAGCGTTATTATTGACTGAAAGTTAGTTAGAAGAAGAGAAATAAAAGAACAAGATGCCCGCAAAAGTTTCATTTGGGCAGCAGAGAAGAAGACTTCCAAGAATGTGTTCCAAAGATTAGGAAGAGATTCTAAACCTAAAGCTCTTTCTAAGGCATTCATGAACTATAAGGCATTTGAAAAAGTTATGGACAAGGAAGCCAAGATGCCAAGGTGGGTAAAAGTGAAACCTTCACAGCCAAGTTATCATTGCAGTGCAAGATAGGGATGAAAAGAGAAAACCATAAACCTAGTGGCCCAAGTTACTAAGAAAGATTCAGCCCGACTCGGTTGAAAATGGTATGTGGTTGGAAAGGATGGAAGACTTGTTAAAGAGATGGAGGTATCTATAATCAAGAGAGTCCAAAGACAGCACAAGGCTCACATGAACTCAATGAAAATCCCTACCATTTTAGAAGCTTCTGGGAATGTGAAGTTTGAGGAGGCCACACAAGGTGGGAGAAGACAACTCCAATGGAGGAGCAAAAAAGAGATAAAGAAGACTAATTGTAAAAATGAAGGGTGAGGGAAATCATGTACCTCAAAGTTCTCATCCATGAAAGTACATAGTTTTGAGGAGAGCTCAAGAAAATGTACTAATGATGCCTACACTAGGCTGGAGACCAGAGCTCCTCTGTTTTGGGACCATATCCCCTGAGAAAGGGATACCCTCGCCTATATTGGAAGATGCACCTTGTGAAACCCAGAGGTAGTTGCTTAACTTTGATATAACAATAGAGGATGATGTGCCCGAGTTGATGTTAACCAATTATGCTCAGGCTTGGATGAACAAGTTTGTGTATCAGATTGGAGGAAATAAAGAAGGAGAAATACCTAGACCCAACAACTTCCACGTAAACATGACTTATGTTTTATCAGCTATGTTTTGTGCCAACTAGTTCAGTCCGCCATAATGAAGGGTGATTATTTGGCAATAGAACCAATGATGTCATTTGTTAGAGTTTAGGAAGCTAGAAAATAGGAATGGAGTATGGCGGACATGCCTGAACTTGTACAAAGGGAGCGCGATAGGGTGTATTCTGAACAAATGGTGTTTAGTATACCTAACCTAGCTTTGGAAAACCATCTCAAGCTCATATATATAACAGCTCATCTGGAGGGAATGCCCTTTAAAAAGGTGTTGATAGATGGTGGAGCAGCGGTCAATGTGCTTCCACTTAAACAAATGAGGAATTTATGTAGAAGTAAGGAAGATCTTATTCCCACTGATTTAACAGTTTCTAGTTTCTCTTGAGCCATTACCAGAACATATATGATATTGCCCTTAGAGGTTGACTTGGGGTCTAAGCAAATCACGTCGGCTTTCTTTGTGGTAGATAACAGCTCTACTTATGGAGCATTGCTAGGCAGAGATTGGATTCACCAAATTTTGTCTGTGTCATCCACTTTACATCAACAAGTTGCTATCTACCATGAGTCTAAAGCCGAGGAACCAGGATTTTGGAAGATTGTGGAGGCTGAGTCATATCCATTTCTCCCCACAACTAATGTTGCAGAGGCAAACTTCCACAACCTCAGTATTGGAATCTTGTAGTGTTTGGGAGCTGATTAGAACGGCCACCCGACTAAGGTGACGACCCAAAAGCTTCTAGAGCAATGATTGTCTTTCACTAAGGAGGAATGGAATATGCCTTACATTGTCCCAGCCCACCAACATCAATAATGTCAAAGCAAAGGAGAAAGGACTAAGTGGTTTCATTCAGGTCCTAAATCAAGATAATGCTGGTGTATGAGAGAAAGAGAAAAGAAGTGAGATAGAGCTTGGCCAAGGAGGAGGCTTCAAGCACCAAGAACAAAGAACAAAGAAGAAGAAGAGTTTTCAAGAGAAGAGATAGAAGCAGCCATACACATGGCTGAGTGCATATATGACTTGGACTGGCTAAATGATCTGCCCGAGAGTCCAAAGTCAGTTGAATTTTTATGTACAGAGCCTGATAAACCAGCACCAGAAGTGCAACCTTTTGGAAACCATTAATTTCGAGACTAATGAAGACCCAAGGCCAAATTGGAAATTGGAGATCGGGCAAAAATAATATACCTTTTACATGAATTCAAAGACTATTTTGCTTGGTATTACACTGAAATGCTTGGACTGAACCCTAGTTTAGTAGAGCACAGAATGCCTATCAAGGAAGGGTATAAACGTGTGAAACAAGCTCCAAGGAGAGTGTCAAAAAAGATAGAAGAAAAATTCAAGGAAGAGATCAAGATGTTGATAAAAGCCGAATTTATTAGGCCTGCAAAGTATCTTTAGTGGTTGACCAACATTGTACCTGCATTAAAAGATGTAACTAATGTTGTCTAATGTGTCGACTATAGAAACGTTAATGAAGCCACACCCAAAGATGAATACCTCATGCCCATGGCTGACATATCCATAGATGTAATTGCAAAACACAAAGTTTTATCTTTCATGGATGGGAATGCTGGTTATTATAAATGGCTAAAAAAGATATACATAAGACAACTTTTAGGTGCCCGAGACATGTAGGAGCATATGAATATGTAGTCATGCCATTTGGGCTTAAAAATGCTCGTGCTACCTATCAGAAAGCAAGGAATGCCATTCTTCATGATTTAATCGGGCATAACATGGAGGTATATATTGATGACATTGTGGTAAAGTTTAAAATTGAAGAGAAACACTTAGAAGACCTCAGACAAGCCTTAGTAAGAATGATGACCCATAAGTTAAAAATGAATCCTAAGAAATGTGCTTTTCGAGTCAGATCGGGCAACTTTTTGGGATTCCTTGTGCATCAGAGAGGAGTAGGGGTAGACAAAAACAAAGCTCAGGCTATAATGAAGTCACCTTCTCCTACCAACAAAGTGCAGTTGCAAAGGCTATTGAGGAAGATTAACTTCTTAAGAAGATTCATTGCTATCTTAGCGAGCAAGATTCAGCCGTTGACTCCTCTGTTAAGATTGAAAAATCAAGAACAGTTTGAGTAGGGCCCACAACACCAAGAGGCTTTTGACAGAGCGAATGCTTACCTAGCCTCTCTACCAGTGCTCATGCCCTCTCAAAGAAGGAAACCTTTGAAGCTCTATATTTCTGCCTCTGAAAAGTCAATAGGATGTTTGCTGGCCCAAAACAATGAAAAAGGGAAGGAGCAAGCAGTATATTACCTTAGAAGGATCTTTACTGAGGTAGAAATAAGGTATACCCCGGTTAAGAAGCTATGTTTAGCCATATACTTCACTGCCTGCAAGTTAAGGTATTACATGTTGCCTCACCACATCCATATCATTGCCAATATCAAAGTGATCAAGTATATGCTGTCAAAACCAATGCTAACTGGGAAAATTGGGAAATGGATTCTAACACTTTTAGAGTTCAGTTTTCAATATATGCCTCAAAGAGCAGTAAAAGAGCAAACAATTACAGACTTCTTAACCAAGCACCAAGAATCATAGAAGGAACTTATCAACATCCCAGGAACTTTGGAGATGGCCAGTCTTTGGATCCCACCAAGAAAAGATTACTCGGGCAAGGAGGAATGGATTTAGTAAGAGATAAAGAGAATAATCAGCCTATGGATCACTCCTTGGAGGTTGTATTTTGATGGATCTTGCACTCAACATGCTGCTAAAGCTAGGATTGTCATCATTGATCCCAAAGGAGTTCAACATTGCTACTTATTCTTTCTAGATTATCAAGATATTACCAACAATCGGGCAGAGTACGAGGCACTAATAATTGACTTGGAAATCCTGATAGAGTTGGGGGCAACTGAAGTGGAGGTATTTGGTGATTCAAAGTTGGTGGTTAATCAGTTAAATAGAGACTACAAGTGCATATACATCACCATGGCTGGTTATTATTTAGCAACTACTCAACTGTTGAGTTATTAGGGTACTGAGGTTTCAGTCAATCATATTCCCAGAGAAACAAATTTAATTGCTAATGAGATGACACAGTTGGCTTCTGGAGCATAGATCCAAGAAAGAAGGTTTGAGGTAGATGCTCAAGGTGGATGTGGAAGTACAAAGAAGAAATCTCCCTTCTATCTTTGAAAGAGGGTTTAGTTTAGATGTAATGACTAAAGAAGATGAGATAGAAGATTGAAGAACACCTATCATTCAGTACCTAAAAGTTCTTTATTTCCCCACCAGTAAGAAGATTAGGCACCAAGCAACTAAGTTTGTCATATGGGATAAAATTCTGCTAAGAAAGGCTCTGGATGGACTTTTGTTGAATTGCTTTGGCCTAGAAGAATTAATGAGGGTGATAGCTGAAGTACATGAAGACATATGTGGAACACACCAAGCTGGAACCAAGATAAGGTGGTTGTTGAGAAGGTAAGGCTACTTTTGGCCCGATATCGAGAAGGATTGTAAGGCTTATACCCGGGGATGTGAAGAATGCCAAAGACATAGACCTCTCCAATATATACCCTAAATACCCTTGAATCCAGTAGTGAAGCCGTGACCCTTCATTTTGGAAATGCTTTACAATTTTGCAGTTTATAATCAGTTTGTTTTTTATTGTTGGTGCAATGGTCGACGGTGGTGCGCGTTCGTTAAAGACAATGCACAAAGGTTTCGAAAAAGGTTTGCGTTGTAAATTTTTTATTTTGTATAAAGTTTTTATTTAGCTTCAATATTATGAATAAATATTTTGTTGATAGACAAGAAGAAAATAGTTGCGGTACAGGTTCGACAAACTTATGGTAGGAGCCTTTACCGAATCACTGTTGACGAATTAATGGGGATTGTGAAGTTAGATATGCGCGCTAGCTTTTGGTCTGACGTTGGAGCATTGGTGCATGACAAATGTGCTGCAGATTGGGAGTCTTGGAGAGCCATCCCCAAGGAGTTAAAGATGCACATGATTGATGAGTTAGTTGTATGTGTTAAGTTATTAGTTAAATAATAATTATGTTTGTTAAATTTAATATAATAGTGAGATTTTAATTTATTAATTTTCGCATGACAGCCTAATTGGGAAATTGACAAAAGTAACCCAAATATGATGAAGGCAATCAACAACATGTTCAAGTCTTGTTTCCAAGAGTGGAAGCTTGATAATCAACGTGTGGTAAAACTACCAGCGGAGGAGTAGAATAATGTTTTTTATTTTAATTTTAGTGCTTATTTAATAATGAGATATGAATGAGAAGTTTTTTTTTTTTTTTTTTTAATTTTTTAATTTTGAACGGTTTATTAAACATGTACTTAATGTTTATTTTGAATAAAATTAATGCATTTTAATAAATATTTATATTACTTAATTTCGCACAAATGGTTTAATGAAATAAGTTTTTGATTTATTAAGTATTTATGTGGTTTGAAAAAATTGAAGAAATTGATGGACATGAATTCGCCTGCTTACACTGAAGAATTGTACAACTTGGCTATTAGGCCCCTAAGCATAGAATTGTACTCCGGTTGTCATGTAAATGGCATCAAGTTTTTGGCAGCTAATCGTGATGATAAGCTGTGTACGCAAAATAGTGGGGTACATGTCCCGGATGCGGGCAACATTGCAGACATTGATTTCTATGGAAAACTGATAAGTGTTGTGCAATTGCTTTACAAAGACTGCTGTCTATGGAAAACTGACACTGTAAATGTAATGATATTTATTAAATGGTATTTATTTTGTACACAAACAAAAGTTTCCTTTAAAATTTGTAAAAAATTAATTAAACAAAAAAAAATTTATGTATTTATTTAAACAAAAATAAATAAATTAAATTTACAAATATGCGTGACGACATTTTGGAAATGTTTGTCACGCAAAATTTAAAAACTGGTCGCGCGACGAAAATTTGAACACCCTCGTCACGCAAACATGTAAAAATTTGAATTTTTTTCATTTTTTTTGCCAAAATTGGGCGCATTTTTATTTCGGCGCCTTCACTTTATCTCTCTCTCTCTCTCTCTCTCTATCTCTCTCTCTCTCTCATTCTTTGCATGCGAAAAGCTCAATCTCAGACTTACTCTCCTCTCTCTCTTGACTCTGTCTAAACTCACTCTCTTCTCTCTCTCAATTCTCTCTAACTCTTGCTCACATCACTCACCATCTCAGTCTTTCCTTCTCTCGCTCTCTTTCTATCTCTCTATCTCTTTGTCACTTTCCCTCTCGCATCTGCTGCACTTCGACACCACACCATCTTCCCGTCGCCGCAACATTACTAAGTAAGCACCCAGTATCCCTTAATTCACTCTCCATTAATTCAATTATTTATTAGTGCAATTTTTCATTTTTTTTTCTATTGAATTGTTTTAATTAGAACATTTAGGGATTTAGGGTTCGAATTGGGAATCTTGGGTTAGGGTTTTCAAATTGAGATGATATTTGGACCTTCCTTTTTCTTGGAAACGGAATGGAACTCTTGCTCTCAATAGGGCGAGCATTCACATTATGAAAACCTTGTAACTTATCCAATAAAGGGGATCAAAACTTGATTTATAAGATGCAACTGCTGTCAGTTTCTTCAAGTTTTGTAATTGTGTTCCGTTCATAATTTGTACAAGTTTTGTAACTTTCTTCAAGTTTTGTATCCGATTAGTCTTGAGCTTTTACAAATGAATTACATCGTCATGTAATACAAGTGAACATTATAAGCACAATTTCTAATCAAAGCACATACTTAAGACAGTGGAAAATTACCTTACTCCCACTTTCAAACATAATCTATAATTGTTCGTATTCCTATATTTGGCAAAATACCTTTGAAATGCTGTTACATGTAATGCTTTTGTTAATGGATGTGCAACCATGTGATAAGTACCAATATGCTCCACATCATCAGCTAATTTTCTGATTTCATCTCGAAGCTTCAAATACTTAATATCCATGATTCTTGAAGCTTCTGACCTTCTGTTATTCTTGGCAAAGATTATAGCTGAGGAATTGTCACAAAAATCTTAATTGGTCCTTCAACACTTCTCACTTATCTTCATATCATAGATCAGGTTTCTTAACCACACACATTACCTCATTGCTTCAAAACAACCTATATACTCTAGTGGTTTGTTTTCTACTTCTCCATGAGGCTACAACACCAGCTAATATGAAAACATACCCAATTCTGCATCATTATGACAAATCACTTCTAAATTCTTAACTCGATGAAAACCTAAGACAAATGCTTATGTCTTCTTTAAGTATCTTAATACCTTTTTACTTGCGTTCCAGTGTGCAATGCCAGGATTTTATTGAAATCTACCTAACACATTCAGTGCAAAGGCCAAAACCGGTCTAGTGCAAACTATACATACATCACACTCCCCTTTAGTAATGGGAACATCACCCTCACTGCAATATAATTCTTTTCATTCTATCACTTACAATTTCAATGCCTAATTCATAATAAGCTTCACCCAAACCCTTCAAGTCAAAGTTATTGGACAACATTTGCTTGGTCTCATTTACAATTCGACCACAATTAAGATTACGACTCCCAATGCAGTTGAGTTCATCAACTTATTTGAGTTTTATTTGAACCATAAACTTTATGTCATATTTTTTTTATTTATAATATAAGCATTTGTGGTTATTCGTTTCTGCAATGCAAGTGTAACTATGATTCAATAGTTTTGTTTGCCGCACTTTATCAAGTGCCGACTTTTCTTTATCTCCAAGACTAAAGAAAACTAGGTGCGTTACTGCTGTTCTTGTTATGAGATATCAGATTTTGAGTGATTTGCATGATCAGGTATGTATAGACTGCAATCCTATCAAAAATTCGTGATTGTTTTTTCTTTTTCGAACTTTGTCTACAACTGCTAAACAAAACTTTATTCATATGTGGAGTTATGGCCTGTCCGCCTCTCCCTTTGTCCAAGTCATGAATACGATACATAAGTACACACACACACACACACACATTCATCCTTAGCATTACCTAGAATAAGTACATGCTTGCCCTTTTCCATCATTCATCGATTACTTGCAAGTTGCATTGTCTTGCAAACTATTTTTCAATACAAGGTTTATTGATTGCATGCTTCCTTGTTCTGGAAGAGCTCATCAATTTAACTGACCGATAAGGCGAACCTTTTCTGAGGTTAAATGTAGTGTTTCCATACATCTACTTGTTTTGTCCTTTTAACTTTTCCTTTTCATGTTTATCATATAGGTTTGCATAAGGTAGGCATGTGGGATACTATAGATGTTCCTATTGTGCATGAATATATACTTTGCGAGTGTATGGGTAATTTGATAATTCAATTCCTTCTTTAATGGTATTAATGAAATTAAAGATATATCTTATTTTGCTTCAAGGTTAGGATATTTTTTAGTATATCCAAACCAGATTAAAGTAGTGGAATGTAACTTTTTTATTAATTGTTTTTGTAGATGTCGAACTTAATTTCAAGCCACCAGGCAGCTAATAGGGCCAATCAGACACATTCTCCAACAGGTAGTGCTGCTGCCACCTCCCCACCTGATATGGGCACGACAGGTGTCCTTCTGGTCATGCCTTTAGGGCTAACGGTGTCTACGACTCCTGTGTCATTGACTTATTCGATGACACATCCTATACTAAGCGCCCGGCAGACTCATCGACAGCCCCAGAGTTTTGAGCAGGCTGAGCAGTCTGGTGAGGCTTCCTCTATCCATGAAAAAGGGTCCTATACAGGTAATGCATCTTTCTCATAGTATAATAAAAATTTTGAATGTTTTTTTTGTTGTTGTGAAAATCAAACTTTTAAATTATTTGGTTTTTCAGGTAGGTTCATAAAAGTCATTAGTTACAACATACTATTAAGGAGGATACTGAAATATGTTGGTGGATGACAAAAAAAGTTCCCCAATCTTCTTTAGAGAAAGTTGGTTGATAAATTGTTCGGTTACACTCTTAAAAAGTTATATTTCTTATTCTTTTATTTTCGTATTAGTGAAAATCTTTAGTATATTTTTTAAGTTACAAATATGGTGTGTTAAAACTTCAAAGAGATGAGACTACTCACATCGATATTGTTCTCAACTTACATTATTACATGTGCAATCCAATATGTGTGTAGTTTCTTCACAGATTCACAACCAATGATGCAATTAGAAGTGAAAACACTTGATACAAGTTGTAAATTTTGTTTTAAAGTCCCCAATTGGTATAAATTGTTTGAATTGTTGGGTGGATGTGTAGTTTTTGTTGTTATATTGTCTGCAGGTTTTAGGAAATGTTATAGTTTAGGGGAGGTTATGCCGAATTTTCGGTAGAAAATAGAATTCGTCTAATGTTTACTTTGTTTATTTGGTAGTTCAAAAAAAAAAAAAAAAAGGCCCATGCACAGACCACTCACACCACAACCAAGAAGATCACCATTACGTGGGATCCTTGACATCGTGCGGCTGCAACAAAGGAGCAGCACAGTGCATTGGCCGACATTGGCTTGGTTATTAGGATTCATTGCCCCCTTCTATGGGAGTCATGGAAAGCTGTCCCACATAAAGTCAAGGAAGCCGTTCTTCATGAATTACGTGGGATCCTCAAACACTAAATTTTTATTAAAGTATACAAATTATTATGAATTTTAAGTACTATTTATTTGTTGAGTTTTGCAGCATCACTATGAGCTCACAAACCTCGATGCCAATCAAAAAAGCAGTACATCCAACGACCTTTACGCCGGTAGGTTCACTCAATGGAAGAAAGACCTCCATAAGCATTATGAGAGATATGATGGTCCGGAAGTCGCTCTAGTAGTTAGGTGCCCTATAGAGTTGGTGGACCGCCGACATGAATGGGAGTGGCTCTGCGGCCATTTTCAAGACGAAAAATACCTCGTAAGTATAATATATATTTCAATAATATTTGTCCCAAATTTTTTATATTTTTAAATAATATGTTAATTTCTTCATTAGTTTGTTATAAATATCTAAACTAATACATTTTTTTTAATTCAACAGAAAAAAGTTAAGGCAAACTCGATCAATCGGTCGAAGAAGAAACTTCTTCACCGCTTTGGCTTACGACGCTTCTCTTATAGGTTGGAGGAGCAACGTAAGATAACCGTATATTTATTTTAAGTTTTCATTCTTTTTACTCTCTATTACACAATTGATTATCTATATGATAATATATATTTTTTTTTCAAGGGGGGTCAAAGTTTTCTAAGATTGACATGTTCAAGAAGGTGTATGTTTGGCCCGGGGATGAGATGACGGAGCAGCTTCATGTAAGTTATTCCAATTTTTTAATATTCAATTAGTATTAATATTAATTACATGTCTATTAAAACTAATTTGTTTATTTCATTTTTCTAGTCCACCATGGTGGAGAAAGGCCAGACCGTTCTGGAGAAGGTGGCTTCCCAGCTTCCCCCAGAGACCTTGATCGAGGAGGTGTTTCCCCTTGAGGATGTCGATTTTCAGATCATGACGAACACACTTGATCAGACCCTCGGTTGTAGGCATGGGAATGTTCACCGGGGGCTTGGGAAAGCCTACCTTTGGGACCCGTCTGCCTCATCCTCCAGGCAGAGAACAGAAGAGGTTGAATTGTTGACATTTGAAGTGGCGGGCCTAAAGGAGCAGATTGCCGCCCAACAGTCTCAGCTTGCGGCCCAAAGTAGTTTGATGAACCAAATTTGTCTCGCCCTTCAAATCTTTGGCATTCGGTTCCTTAACATGGAACCACCTCTAGCAATTCTAGTGTTTTCAATTTTAAAATATTTCTTTCTGTAGTATGTACATTTTAAATAATTTTTTAATTCAATATTCTTCTTTACATTTTCTGTTTTTAATTTCATTAAATTAATTTATACATAAAACAATATTATCAACATTTAAAAGGAAAAAATAAATATAACTATATATATATATATATATTTTATTTATTTATTAAATCCTACTATGACGGCCTTATGTCTATCGCGCAAGGGTTTGGGGGTCGAACTTCGTTGCTCAGAGTATCACGTGCAACGAACAATCATTCATCGCTCTGTGTTTTATGTAACGACCACCTAATCCGTCGCACAACATTCAATTCGCGTGACGAAGCACTTTCCTTCGACGCACAATGTCTGATGTCAAGAGCTTTGCATGATAGAATTTGCGCGACGTCTTCTTCACCACCGAATGTTTCCGGCAACCATATTCACCTTTGCACGACGGATGTCCCTTCGTCGCCCAAACAGTTATGCTTAGTAGTAAATTCATAGAAACTTTAGCAAATTCAAGCCAAGTAAATCGAACTAAGATGTGTTAGAGGGATAGACTGCTTTGATACCATGTTAAAATTAAGCCTAGCATTTATGCGAATGTTTATATATTAATCATCTCCAAAGTCGAGGTATCTAAAGGGATTTACAAGCATTGTTCTAAAAATTCATGCCTAACTCCACCTAGGTCTCACCTAGGTATGAGGCAGCTAACCATCGGCCCGATTAATGCCTAGGCTTTTGAAAATTATGAAAGGGCACCCAAACCTGCTGAGGCGTCCGCCTAAATCGCCTAAGCACGCAACTAGCCTGCCTATACCCGTCTAGGTTGCGACTCACTTAGACAGAAATAGCTAACTTTCAATTTGCATTTCAATTTTTTTTTTTTAATAAATTGTAAGAGACTTGTTGCATACTTAAATGAACACACATTACATCCTTGTTCCGCATGTTTTCATTATGTTCCAATACTTCATAATATTTATGTCATTTTATTTTGTAGTTTATGATGAAATTTTATATATTTGAAGTATAAGAAGACACTTATTTACATGAAATATAATAGATTTTATTAAATCCGTCTAGTCCACCTAGGCGCTAGACTCCAGCCGCCTTTTTGACTAGCATGTAGCGTCTTTTAGAACCTTGTTTACAAGAAGATTTTACAAATACAATTTAAAACCTAATCACAGTAGAATTATAATAACAATAAAATAAAATCTCCTAAATAAGGGAAACTCACGCCAACACAGCAGCCATCCTTTTTTTTTTTTGTCCACATTTGGAAATCAAAAATATGGCATTCTATTTTCCAAATGTTAGGTAGATAAAAAGAAATACAAATATAGATGGAGTCAGATTCTACTAATTGTAGTGGTTGCTGACATTATTAGTTTTATACTTGAGCAATTTTTTTGAGTTCTAAAGATGATGAAGAATAATAATCAGGATAATACCTGTAGAGTTATATGCTCCATATACGTAAGATATAGAACATGTACAACATATATAAGAAATAGAGAGATACGCATGTACAGATCAACAGGCTTAGGTTCTAACTGTTAATCTTTAGAAAATTTAGTGAGAGAAAGAAGATATTTGAGAGATTCTTAGAGAGAAAAGTAGAAAAATAGAAACTTTCAGTATATTGATTTCCTTCGTTGTTAAGCAAGTACATACAACAGTATTTATACACTTCTCAATATCTAACTAACTAACTCTCTAATCTTCATACAAGTGGCAGTATCTTAGTCACAAACAGTATATCTCTATCACCCTCCCTCAATCTCATGTTTGGATGATCTTAACATGAGATCGTTACAATGAATATGAAATGATGGGGCACTGAGGCCTTTGGTTAAAATGTCAGCAAACTGCTTCTTGGAGGACACAAACTGCACCAAAAGCTTGTTCTTGGCAACTCATGAACAAAATGCACATCAATTCAATTTCAATATGTTTTGTCCGTTGATATTGTACTGGTTTGAAAGGCAGTGCTATAGAAAGAAGAGATTCGAGAGATTTTGAAAATGTATATCTCTATCACTAACTCCTAAACAGCAATTTTCAAAGTGAATTAGAAACTCACTACACACACACATACATATATATATATATATATATATATATGTATGTATGTATGTATGTATGTATGTATGTATGTATCATATTAGAAAGGAAAAGAAAAAATTGATCAACTTCCAAAACATGACACCCGGTCGATCGATGCCTTCCGTTCTAACTTCTAGTTTCCCTTGTTTTGGCTTTTCTCCTTCTTTTTCTTTGTCATCATGTTGTCATTGTGACCCCAACGTGATGCTACATCAACCGGAAGTGGTGAATTAAAAATATAGGATGTGCTATCCAGACACTTTATTTTACTTTTAATACACTTTTTGATAATTTCTGTCTTTTGATCTTCTTCAATTCATCCGATCTGACGACCAAAAATTAAAAAAATATATAAAAAATAAAATGGAATGTGTGGATATCATACTCCTAAAAATATTTCCTCTTTGTAATGAACTGAAGGCACACACTAAGTTTTGTTGGATAACACATTAATTAATATATTCATTGGTACCTTTTGTCGTTTCATCCCAAATTTCCCCAATGCCTAAGCACTTGCACATATTGAAATACTTCATTAATCTCGACAGATATATCATGGGCTGTTACTTTTGAAAGAAACTTCGACAGCATGTATACTAGAGAAGTTTTATTAAAATACAAATAATAAAAAATTACACTTAACTAAAGAAGACATAAACCCACTTATATTAAAACATCTAAAAAAATTCGATTTTTGAATTTGATGCCATGTAAAAAAAAAAAAGATGTCCATATATTTAAATTTATTTACAACACCATGCTGTGACATCCCGTCCCAAGTTTCATTTTAACGTACATGGGAAATTACGATTTTACCCCTAATTTGTTCGTTTACGCTTAGTGTTGTGTAGTGTGGTGTTGTAGGACCACACACACTCACACATCACACTCCCTCTCCCGGGATTCCCTCACTCTTTGTCTCTCTCTGTCTCTCTCTCTCCCCGAGCTCCATTTCTTCTTCTTCTTCTTTTCTTCGTACGGACACACACACAAACATACTCAAACCATCACAAATCAAGAAACCAATTACACCATTGAACTCGTGAGGTTGTGAGGAGCACAACCATACCAATTCCAGGTAAGAATTCTAACGTTTTCACGTCGTTTCGACGAGGTCCGTTTTAGTTACTATTCATGCAAACCTTAAACAAGTGTGCTTTTGGACTTTTGAAGCTTGTAGTTGTGTTTGTGAGGTCCCAAGGAACCTCGGAGTGTTTCGTTGGACGAGTTTGGACGTCGGGAAAGCTGGGTTCAAAGTTGGCCAAGTTTTGAGTTTGAAGACAGGTATGATCGTGTGATTTTTAGGCCTTAAAACTAGCCTATCGTGATTCTACTAGTCCTAAGCTTCATTTTGGTTCAAAAATCATGAAAATTGGTTGAGAAACGAGTGAGAAAACACGATTTGAAATTTTCCCAGTTTTCCGGCGCCGGAGTCTCGCCGGAGAAGGTGACGGAATATTCCGTCAAATCTGACGGAATATTCCTGACGCTGTTAACGGAATCTGTCAGTTTTAACGGAATATTCCTGACGGCGTCAGTTGACGCCGTCAGTGTGCATGGCACGTGGCCGCGCGTGGGGGGCGCGTAGGTCCGTGCCTTGGCCGGCGCGTGGGGGCGCGTGTGGCGGAGGAAAAATATTCTAAAAATATGGTTGTGATCCTAAGGTTGTGTAGAGCACGTTGGTATATTCAATTGTCCATTTTGAGCAATGTATGAGAAGTTATTACGAGAAGTTGGTTATGTGCTTTTAAATTAACGTTTTCGTAGCTATTTCGCGTATAGGTGATTCGTATCCCGAGGACGAGCGTGCACACTCGAGGCAGGGGGGCTACGACCCTTCCACTTATCAGTGAGTGGGCTTTTTTTTTTCGTATATACCTATATACATTTATATTCCCAGAAATAGATTAAAAAGGGTTAATTGATTTATGCCATGCACTTTATTATTATCGTTTATGCATCATCACATGCATTAGTAGCGGCATACATTTATATATGTGTATTTGGTGCTGTGGACGCACAGGTAAGTGCCAGGTAAGTGGTATTCATGTTTGTATTCAGTAGTAGCTTGAGATGCTTAGAGAGCTCATAATCTGCACCCCGGTGTTAGTGCTCCCGCCCGTGGCCAGGGCACAGTCCTTCACGTGATGTTCACCCGCACCACACGCTCAGCTTGGATCCAAGTTAGGTGCACAATCTTGTCGTACAGACCACATTAGGTGGTTCCGACTCGTAGGTGACCCGCGATTATTTGCACAGTCTTCACGTGATCGTAGCACTAGAGCGTATATATTACACCCAGTCCTGTCGTACAGACCACGTTAGGTGGTTCCGACTCGTGTGCAGATTCAGTTATTGAGTTGGGATTGGAGCTCTATATGCAGCCGTACAGGTCACGTTAGGTGACTCCCGGCTGCCAGATTATATGTTATTGATGTGAATTACGCTTGAGCACTTACATTTGATTATGAGATTCCGTTGTGGCATATTCTCGAGCATGAATGGCATATTTTGGAACATGATTGGCATAACTATACATACGTATATATGTTCATTTTCTGGGAAGTATACAGGTTTTACGGCGAGGGGTTAGAATGTATTTTGCTAAAGAGTTTTCAAAGAGCTTTGTTTTTGCCCACTCACGCTTTTGTTTTTGCGCCCCTCCAGGTTCTAGTGGTCTAGCAGGTTCGGTGGTTTTTCCCAGAGGGCGTCCCGACATTTCTGACAGACACTCACCATTGTAGGGTCACCTTCGGGTGTATTTATGTCGCATCTTTCCTTTTGGACTGCTGTAGACTTGCTCTGAAATTGTGTCTCACATACGCTAGCACTTGTTTTAGTACTTTGTATGCTAGTTTTTAATTATTCGTACTTTTATATTACTATCATAATAGCTTCCGCACGCGCACATGGCTACGTCACCTTCGTGTGACGGCCAACACTCCCTGATCTCGGTCGGGGTGTGTCAATGCCACCAACATTAATATGGCTATTACCCTTTTTTTTTCTTTTTTTTTTTTTAGACTTTTAATTTATTGTCTTTTGTTTGTCAACAACATTCAATTAGTTTAAATTTTGTTTGCTTCTAATTTAAAAAAGAAGAAGTTATTTTCTTCTTTTATGTGAAATCGCCCAATCCAAATCTAATTAGTTCAATATACATTCTATTGAAAAAGTAGATACATTAACTTGAAATTTAAAAAAAAAAAAAAGGTAAAAATAAACTAATAGATGCATTGTTTCTTGTAAAAACTAAACAATAGTTACATTATTTTCATAAAAAAAAATAAACAATATGTAATTTTTTTTTAATTACACAATAGGTGCACAATTTTCATAAAAATTAAATAATAGGTACTTTATTTTTGGAGTAAAAAAAAACTAGTAGATACATTGTTTCTTTTAAAAATTAAACAATGAACTTATAAGGTAAATTAGTTTGCATGTATTTTGTATATATGGATTTGTTATTATGTAGGTAAATTATTTTTCATATATTTTACATATATAGGGTATATTATTTTTCTTTTTTTAAGCAATCTAACATTTTAAAATTTTAATAGTAGGTTCACTATTTGGATCAAATGTTTTTTTTTTTTTTTTTTTTTTTGTAGGTAAATTATTTTGCATGAATTTTACATATATCATGCATTTATATATATGTGTGTGTGTGTGTGTGTGTGACATCCCACATTGCCTAGGAGAGTGATCCTTATATGTATATTCTCATCCCTACCTAGCACGAGGCCTTTTGGGAGCTCACTAGCTTCAGGTTCCATGGGAACTCCAAAGTTAAGTGATCAGCGCGCAAGAGCACTCCCATGATGGGTGACCCACTGGGAAGTTCTCGTGTGAGATCCCAGAAACAAAACCGTGAGGGCGTGGTCGGGGCCCAAAGCGGATAATATCGTGCTACGGTGGTGGAGCGGGCCCGGGAAGTGGTCCCCCCGGGCCGGGATGTGACATTTGGTATCAGAGCCTAACCCTGGTCGTGGTGTACCGACGAGGACGTCGGGCCCCTAAGGGGGGTGGATTGTGACATCCCACATTGCCTAGGGGAGTGATCCTTATATTTATATTCTCATCCTTACCTAGCACGAGGCCTTTTGGGAACTCACTAGCTTCGGGTTCCGTAGGAACTCCGAAGTTAAGCGAGAAGAGGGCTAGAGCAATCCCATGATGGGTGACCCACTGGAAAGTTGCTCGTGAGTTTCCAAAAAAAAACCGTGAGGGAATGGTAAGCCCAAAGAGGACAATATCGTGCTACGGTGGTGGAGCGGGCCCGGGAAGTGATCCGCCCTGGACCGGGATGTGACAGTGTGTGTATGTGTTTGTGTTTGTGTTTGTGCGTGTGCGTGTGCGTGTGTGTGTGTGTTTGTGTGTGAGAAATAATTTACCTACATTAGTATGTAAAATATAATTTTATTGACTTAATTAAGCATGTATAATAACATATATTAGACATGTTTTATGTTATTATATATTAGGCAATGAATTTATAACATTAATATTTTTTTTTTTTTGTAAAATCATTAATTCTCCCTTACTATCCATCCGCATGGCATTAATTATGTACATCAAACATTCAAATAGGGTTTATAAAAATAAAAAAAAAATTCAAATAGGGGTATTTTAGGCATCTAATTTTTTTTTAATGTGTGAAGTCAAATATAATTAATAAATTTGCTGAAGTGGAATCTAGTCAATAAGTTTTATTCAAGAAAAAATTTATGTCAGGTTTTATGTAGAAAAAATTAAATTTTAAGGGTTAAAGTCATATTTTCAGTTAAAAAAAAGTCAAAAGTGAAATAACCAAATGGGAAAAGTCTTCCAATCAGTACACAGTATACAAACTTTTCTTTTTGAGTTACATATACAGTGTACTACGTTACAATACTGCGTCCCTTTGCACACCTTTTCATCTTATATGGTTCTGACCTGCGCAGCATATATATAAACTTAATTTTTACTGGTTTATTTGTGAATGCCATTGGTTCTGTGGATTCTTTGATTAACTATAGTTTAAAACCACAGAATATATATAGCTTCATCAATCTTTTACTACTTTTAATGGCGGAGCGAGTCATTTAGGCCATCTCCAATCGAAAGAGGGCTAAAAAGCCATTTTTTATACCATATTTTAAAACAATGTCAGACCATATTTTATATAATCTCCTTTTTCAATGAATAATGTCAAACCATATTTTATACGATCTCCAACTGAGGGGGCCGAAAGGCCATAAGCCAAAATATAGCCCTTTGACTAAAAATCCATCTCTAACTGAAGGGGACTATTTTTTAGCCTCCTCAATAATTTATTATTTTAATTGAATTAAACTACCATATTAAAATAAGGTTTTCAGACATATTTTGAATGCCACTTGTTGCTATATTAATAAGCCTCTGAATTTCTTATCTTTATATAATGAAAAGGATGTGAAAAATTGGTGAAGAATTGAAATAAAATGAGGTAAGATTGTATGGAATAATGAAAATGATGTGAGAAATGGCTTAGGTAATTATAGGAAAAAAAATTATATATATATTTTTTTAAATTTTGTCTTAAAAAAAAAAAAAAAAAAAATTCAAATCCAACAGTAACGTCAGGTAGCATGTGTTTGTGCTGAAGCTATAAGCCTAATTGCTCTTGGCTAACCCTTTGGTTAGTTCCCTAATTTTTGGCCTATGGCCCTTTGGCTAGGTTAGTTGGAGATGGCATTAAAGCCTAGGAGGGTCATATGACCCTTCTCACATTTGGAAATGTTGTGTTTATATGTGCCATATTGATGTAGTTTGGCTTTTATATTTATAATTTACCCTCCTACAAATATAATTTGTTCATAGTTGAGGGTCCAACACTTAATTTCATAATTAAATTCTTTGCCTCTTAATATAAAAGATATTTAATTTCATATCTTCATATTCATATCCAACTACTTTTACGAGTTCACACCAAGGTGCTTAGGTATAATTGTTTTTCGTCATTGTTATAAATCGTCATTTGCTATAATGTAATTAATTCAATCGCAACGATATCAAGGTTGGAAACTTAAAAAAAAGAAAAAAAATTATGCTAAATAAGTTGATACTAATGATCATTTCTTAAGTAATTTTTATTTATAAGCTCAATTTATCATAATTTATGGGCACTTAAGGTTGACCCTCCTTAACAGAATTTACGGCCCTGCCACTCTACTTTCCTAGTAAATAATTGTAGAATATGATGAAACTTTACCTAAATTAAATAAAGCAGGTGGGGTTAGTGCATGGCGTGGTGAAAGCATAATCTGCTCAAAGTCAATGCATACCAGTTCTGCTTATTAACTTCAAAACTGAGTTAGCCAACTGGTCCATCTTCTGTCTCGCTCTCTCTCGCAACAGTGGAACACAGTGCAAGTCACAGAGACTTAACTGTGATCACACTATGTTTTACGTACGGAAATTTAGGGTTTCAAAGATGGTGTATGCCTGTGTGTGAGACAGAGAGAGTTTTCATGGAAACTAAAATACACATTTAATTACCCAAGCTAGCTGAAGGTTTTAAACTTTTAACCTCATAGTAGTGGTGAAAGTAGAGTTGTGAGTGATTAGTGGGTTGAAGAACTCTTGATTCCTCTAGTCTGACAAGTGGGATAAATTAACGGACAAGGATCGTCTGCCCTCCCACTTTCGGTGTCTTCCCGTGCCCTCCTATTTTGTGTGATCACGGTTAAGCCATGTCAACATTTATATTGTTTTTTTATAAATATAATAAGACAAAAATGAATAATAATATAAAATGTTGACGTGGCTTAACCGTGACCACACAAATAAGAGGGCACCGAAAGTGGAAGCGCAGACAATCCTTATCCTAAATTAACATCGTACTCTGACGTTTGTGGGTTTTATTAAATATTAGCTCAGATCCAAGTAAAAACCACGCTTTTCAAAACCCTCCTTCTCTCAATTGCAAGAAAAATCTGTCTCTCCATAAAATATTCTTCCTTCACACCAAACTCTTTGCCTTATAAATTAGGGCCAATTGTGAGAGAATTCAACCCATCAAAGTTGCTTCCACTTTCTTGCCCAACCATCTCTCTCTTCCACACCCTTCCCCCTTTCTAAAGTCTTAGAAGCTACAAAAGGAAAACCATCTTCCTAGAGGCTTTAATTAGCTTAATTTTTCTTAATATATAGGACATAACTTGTTAGGAAAGGAAAACCATCTTTCTTCAAACCTTTCAGACCTTTTAATCCAGTTTGTCGCCAAACTGAAGACATGGAGGTCACCGAGTTAGAAACTGCAGGGGAAGAGAAGGTCAGGTTTTTCTCGCGGCTGTGCAGATGGCTCAAGGCCTTGCTCGGAAAGTTGAGTACCAAGGTTGTCAAAGTTGTAAAGAGCATTATAAAGCTAGGACAAGATGACCCAAGGAGAGTAACTCACTCTCTAAAAGTCGCTTTGGCTCTTACATTGGTGTCCATATTGTACTACTGGAGAGTCCTTTTCGATGGTATTGGGATTGCAGGAATCTGGGCGGTGATAACCGTGGTAGTAGTGTTTGAATTCACTGTAGGTAAGTGAAAAATAGTGTACATACTTTAAAGTTTCATTCAACTTATCATGTTCAAATAAATCAAGTGCTTATTTCATTTTCTGTGTAGGTGCAACCCTCAGCAAAGGTTTAAATAGAGGTTTTGCAACATTCATTGCTGGTGCTCTTGGCCTTGGAGCTACTCACATAGCTAGTCTTTTTGGAGTGAAAGGAGAACCCATTGTGCTTGGGATCTTTGTCTTCCTACTAGGTATATTTGTACATAAGAAAATAGTGCGTCGAGTTAATGTTCTCTTTGCCGGATATCTGACATGACCAACATGGACCCACTTAAATTAACGGCCCTAATTCACTATCTCTGACGTAATGAACATGACAAATGATCCGGCAAGAAGTTTTCTCTTATTATAGCTAGGCTGTCTCTATATAAAAGACTATTGCTTATACTAATGCATGCAAGTGTTTTTTATGGTTGCAGCTGCAGCATCTACATTCTCACGGTTCTTCCCACGGATAAAGGCGAGATATGACTATGGGGTGTTGATATTCATATTAACATTTAGCATGGTAACCGTCTCGGGGTATCATGTTGAAGGGATCTTGGAGATGTCAAATGAGAGACTCTTAACAATTGCAATAGGTGGAGGAACCTGCATGATCATATCAGCTTTTGTTTGTCCAGTATGGGCTGGTGAAGATCTGCACAAGCTGATATCTTCCAATATAGAAAATCTTGCAAACTACCTAGAAGGTAAACTAAATTATATATTAACTCATTGGCTCTAGCTCCATTAAGTTTTCCTCAACATGTTTAAAGATCAAATAAGAATAAACAATCTATTTAACTAATTAATTACAGGTTTTGGTGGTGAATATTTTCCACTACCTAAGGATGGAAAGTCAGCAGGCATTGTCTCCAAAAGTAAGGAATCATTTCTTCAAGGATATAAGAGTGTCCTCAACTCAAAAAGCAGTGAAGAATCCTTGGTGAGTGCTTAAGCATCTTTTTGCTCCTTCCCTGCTGCCACTAAATTTTACCATGGCATGGAAACCACTAATATCTTTAGCTAGCCATCTTTATGGGTACAACTTGTACTTGCCAGGTATGGTGTACTCACATTGTATATTTGTGTAGGCAAATTTTGCAAGATGGGAACCAGGACATGGCCGTTTTAAATTTCGCCATCCATGGAAGCAGTACTTGAAGATCGGTGCCCTTGCCAGGCAGTGTGCCTACCAGATTGAAACTTTAAACGGTCACATCAACTCAGATGTACAAGTATATATCAAACCATCATACTCTTCAAGGGTCCATAATTTAATTAAAATATTTAACAAAAGGAAAATGACCATTTACATGTATTTATATAATGTGTAATTGATCTGCCTTGGTAGTTTGATTGACTAATTAATTGATTGCATCATCCTTGCAGGTACCACCAGAATTTTTACAGATAATTCAAGACTCCTGCAAAACTATGAGTATTGAGTCTGGAAAAGCGCTAAAAGCATTAGCCGTAGCAATCAAAACCATGGAAGAACCAAAAGATGCTCGTGAACATTTGGAGAACTCCAAGACTGCAGTCAAAGACCTCAAAATTGCACTCAAAGCTGCATCACTAGAAACGGCAGACATACTTGCAATTGTACCAGCTGCAACAGTTGCTTCAATACTAGTTGAGATTGTCAAAGGGGTAGAAAAAATTTCTAAATCAGTTCATGAGCTTTCTGAACTAGCACACTTCAAAAAAGCTGTGGAGTGCACTGTATCACAAGAGAAGCCACTATTGCTGCAGAGGGGAAGCGTTAACCCTGTACTTTTGGATGGTGAAGATGCCCATGTTATAATCACCGTAGGTGAAACAAACATTGGTTCCCAAGAAAATGAGATTAATCCTCAGGCACCAAAAGGACCAAAACCAAGGGAGGAAGCGTAACCATTTGTCAATCTAAGAAGTAATCTGGTTTAAAATACTCAACTTGTATACTGTATTTTGTTGAGTAAAATGATCAATTCGATCATGTTCTAATTTCACAAAGAAGTAATGAGATTCTTAGGGGAAAGACATATTAGCAATATTTCCCCATTTTTCACATTCAAACTTTTACAATAAGAGCCTCCCACTATATACCTAGTAGAGGCGAAAGAAAATATGTTTCTCTTCCCTTGGGCTATGTATCTGGTGTTCTCCTTTGAATTGAAAAACTTAAGGCGCGTTTGATAACTATTTTTTTTTTCTTCATTTTTTGTGCTTGAGATCTAGGAAAGTTATATGGAAAAAGGAGAGACGAAGGTGGTGAGAGGGAGGAGAAGAAACAAAAACTTTATTTCCCTATAAAGAATCAAAAGTACTCTTTCCATTACCCTAAAAAAATGAAGTTATAGTTGTCAAGGTAAGAGACCGAGATTATATTTTGCTACAAAAACCGAATCAAAGGGGTTGGTTGAAAGGTAAGAATAGCGTAATTGGTCGATTGATTGGCGGATCAGATAGAAGGTAAATTGAGCAATATTCTCAAGTGAAAACTATATTAACAACTTTATGCTCTGTAGCATTAACATATCGTATTGTGGGCTCAGTGGCCTCTTCGTTAGCTTTTTTGTTGCCCTAGTTTGTGACCAAAGGCACGCATCTTGATTTTATTTGAACATGTTCTCGTGAGAAGTGACGACTGAGGTCCTAGGAGGCTTAGCATATACCAGCGTTATATATGTTTTTTTATGTTTTAAAAAGTAAAATATGGTTAAAATTATTATATTGTATATCGAGCACACAGGAATTAAAACAACATGCATTGCTAATAGCCAATAGGCCATGAAAATTTCATTAACAGGATCATAGCGCTTTAACAGAGAGAACAGCTGGCTAAAAAAAATAAAAAATAAAAAAAGGAGTGTCATACAATATAAAAAAGATAAACTGTTGGCTTTTGTATAAACCCATATGACAATTATACAATGAAATGGACCTCCGCAATATCAAACAAAACAAAAGATCAACTTGAATTGGCTTACTTTAGCCTTCTCTATTTCATCATTGTTATATGGGTTATTTTGGTTCCGGTCTCTAATCAACTTAATTGTTGGACTGAAACCTTATTTATTTAAATTTTTTGATCGATATCCTTAATATTATTTAAGAGATTTAATTCATACATTTATGCATTTAATGTCCCACAAATTAAGAAATTTAAACAAATTCAAATAATATTTTTTTTAAATATAATAAATACTTTAAAATAAATATTAGAGTAATATTGTTCTCGACAAAATTACAGCAAGAAAATAATTGACACATCCCGACCGAGATCAGGGCATGCTGGCCATCACGTGGAAGTGACGTAACCATGTGCACAATGCAGAAGCTAAGAAATAATAATAAAAGTACGAATAAATAAAAACCAGGCTATACACTAAGTAGATCATACATGTGCAAGCGTAAGTGTGATACATAAAGTTCAGAGCATAAAAGACCTAGTGCAGTTCAGGGGAACAAACACTAAATAAACACACCCAAAGGTGGTCCTACACTGGTGATAATCTGTCAGATATGCCGAGAAATCCTCTGGGGAGCCACCAAAAGTGCTATCTAAACTAGAACCTGGAGGGGCGCAAAACAGAAAGCGTGAGTGGGCAAAAACAAAGTTTTTCAAAATCATTTCAATAACAAAGTTCTAACCCCTCGCCATAAAACCTGTATACTTCCCAGAAAAAAAAATATAATATATATACATATATAGAAAACATGCTCAGAAATGTACCATGTCGAATGCCTCTGAATAAAATGCAAGTACTCAGGTAATGTCAATCAATGCCATGTAATCTGTCAGCCGAAGTCACCTAACGTGACCTGTACGGCTGAATCTAGAGCTCAAATCCACAACTCACTAACTATACCTGCACACAAGTCGGAACCACCTAAAGTGGTCTGTACGACAGGATTGGGTGTAAATAAATACGTTCAAGTGCTACGATCACGTGAAGACTGGGTGAATAATCGCGGGTCACATACGAGTCGGAACCACCTAAAGTGGTCTGTACAACAGGACTGTGCACCTAACTTGGATCCAAAATGAGCGTGTGGTGCGGGAGGTGAACATCATATGAAGGACTGTGCCCAACTCTGGGCAGGAGCACTAACATCGGGGGTGCAGGTTATGAGCTCTCTATGCATCTCCAATCACTACTAAACCCAAACATAAACCATAACTTACCTGACACTTACCTGTGCGTCCGCAGCACTAAACATATATATATATATATATATATATATATATGCAACTACTAATACATAATTAAATATGCAATTGCAATTCATGGCATTTAAAACATATAAACGTTTCATTTCATTTTCTGGGAAAATCATAAGTATATAGGTATATACGGAAAACCAAAAGCCCATTCACTGGTATGTAGAAGGGTTGTAACCCCCTTGCCTCGAGTGATTGCGCTTGTCCTCGTGATAGGTCTCACCTATATGCGAAACAACTATAAAAACGTTAATTTTTAAGCACATAACTAACATTACGAAATAACTTCTCATACAATGCTCAAATAGGGTGTATGAATACACCAACATGATCTACTCAACCTCATGAACATCCCCATATTTTTAAAATAATTTTGACACCGCAGGCGCCCCCACGCTCCGGTCAAGGCACGGCCACACGCGCCGCCTACGCGCAGGCACGTGCCTAGCACACTGACGGCATTAGTTAATGCCGTCATGAATATTCCATTAACTCTGACGGATTCCGTTAACGTCGTTAGGAATATTCTGTCCAAACTGATGGAATATTTCATCGTCTTCTCCGACCAAACTCCGTTGCTGGAAAACCGGGAAAATTTCTAAACTTAATATCTCACTCGTTTTTAACCCAAATTCCACGAAATTGGTACCAAAATGAAGCTTACAACTACAGGAACAAATCCTTACCACTTTCAAGCACTAAAACCCACGGAATCTCTCCGGAAAAACTCCACCAAATCCGGCCAAACCTGCAACTCACGATCCCGACGTCCAACACCTTTAAATGAACCACCCCGAGCTTCCTAAGGACATCACCAAGCTTCCTACAAACTTGAAATTCCCAAAAACACATGAATTAACGTGTGCATGAACAATACCCCCGATTTGAGCATCTCGGGTTCGACATGAAAACGAAGGTATCCTTACCTGAAATGGGTATGGTTGAACTCCTAAGAACCTCATGAGCACAAATATGTAATTTGTTTCCTCGATCTACCACATTAGTGAGTGGTTTGACCTTGTCCGTACAAGGAAGAAAGGAAAGGGAGAGAGAGACAGTGATACGAGATAGAGAAAGCAGAGGAAAATGAGTGTGGGTGTGTGTGTGGTCCAAAATCATCCAACCAAAACCCCAAAATGACCACACAATGAAACAACACGCTAGGGGCAAAACTGTCATTTCACCCCTACGGTACGAAAAATCCTGGACTGGCTGTCACAACCTACCCACCTTAATAAAATTTCGTTCCAAAATTCATAACAACCATTCACAGCAACCACTAGCGATCAAAGAATAATCGAGGATACAAATCTCTCATCCGATCTTCAGTCTCCCAAGTAGCCTCCTCTGCAGTATGATTCCTCCACAAAACTTTCACCAAATTTACAGTCTTGTTCCTCAGAACCTTTTCCTTCCAATCTAGAATCGTTACTGGTTCCTCATCACAAGTCAAATCCGGATTAATTTTCAAGGGTTGAGGAGGTATCATATGAGACGGATCCGCGACATAATGTCGAAGCATAAACACGTGGAAAACATTGTGCACATTTGCCAGCTCAGAAGGCAACTCAAGCCTGTAAGCCACTTCACCAACTCGCTCAGTCATCATGTACGGTCTGATATACCTAGGACTTAGTTTACCTTTCTTTCCAAACCGTACAACACCTCTCCATGGTGAAAGCTTCAGAAATACCCAATCGTCAACCTTATACACTATGTCTATAGCATACAGGTCTGCTAAGCTCTTCTATTGATCTTGGGCTGCCTTCAGGTTAGACTTGATTACCTGAACATTTTAAGTAGTCTCCTCAACAATCTTCGGGCCCACCAAAACTCTTTCTCCGACCTTTGACCAACACAAGGGTGTACAACAAGATCTACCATACAACACCTCAAATGGTGCCATGCTGATACTCGAATAAAAACTATTGTTGTAGGTGAATTCTATTAAATCCAACCGTTTGTGCCAAGGATCGCCAAACTGTAACACCGAAAATCTCAACATATCCTCAAACGTCTAAATAGTTCTTTCTGACTGTCCGTCTGTCTGAGGATGATAAGTTGTACTATAAAGTAATCTCGTACCCAAAGCTTCCTGGAAAGCCACCAAAATTTAGAAGTAAATTTTGGGTCACGATCCGAAACAATACTCACAGGAACACCATGGTACTTCACGATCTTCTAGATGAACAACTCAGCTAATTAGCCCAAAGAATACCTTTCCCTCACTAGAATGAAATGTGCTGACTTAGTAAGCCGATTAACAATCACCCAAATGCCGTCAAAACCATTATGTGTACGCGGAAGCTTGTACACAAAATCCATAGTAATGTTTTCCCATTTCCACTCTGGAACGGGAAGCGGCTGCAATAACCTAAACGACTTCTTCCTCTCAGCTTTAACTTGCTGGCACACGGCACACCTACTCACATACTCAGCTATCTCCCTCTTCATACCCGACCAATAATAAAATGGACAAAGGGTATGATACATTTTAGTAGCTCCTGGATGCATAGCATAAGCCGAGATATATGCTTCATCAAGAATTGCTTTCTTTAAATCCAAATTATTAGGCACAAACATCCTACCCTCCTGCATAAGCATGCTATCTAATTCACGAACTCTGAGGTCTCTCCTCTTCCCTTGATTCCTTACCTGGATTAGTTATTGAGTTTCCTCATCAGCTACCTGAGCTTCAAGCACACGATCAATTAAAATTGGCCTAACTTGAAAATTAGCAAGTAAAGCCACCTTTTGATCTTCTGCCTTCAACCTCACTCCCGTGAATCTTAAGTCTGCCAGAAGAGGAACGTGACTAGCGTACAACGCATTGATACAACCTTGAGACTTCCTGCTAAGTGCATCAGTTACCACATTTGCACGACCAGGGTGGTAATCAATCGTGCAGTCATAATCACTAAGCAGTTCCAACCACCTCCGCTGACAAAGATTAAGATCCCTCTACGTGAAAAGATACTGAAGACTCTTATGATCAGTGAAGATCTTACATTTTTCTCCATAAAGATAATGTCTCCATAACTTCAACGCAAAAATAATGGCAGCTAACTCCAAATCATGCGTAGGGTAATTCAACTCATGAGGTTTCAATTGTCGTGAAGCATAAGCAATTACCCTAGCATGCTGCATCAACACACATCCCAGACCATTCAAGGAAGCGTCACTATAAACCTCAAAATCACCACTATCGTCCGGGAATGCCAAAATAGGTGCATGAGTGAGACAATGTTTCAACTACTGGAAACTCTGCTCACAATTATCATCCCACTCAAATTTAACATTTTTCCTCGTTAACCTCGTCAGTGGTAAAGCAATCATTGAAAAATCCTTCACAAACCGTCGATAATACCTTGCCAAACCAAGGAAACTCCTCACCTCAGTGACGGTTCGCGGTTGCTCCCACTTCTCCACAGCTACCACCTTTTGAAGATCCACCAAGATACCCTGAGTTGAAATGACGTGCCCCAAAAATGCAACTTGGTCTAACCAAAACTGGCACTTGCTAAACTTAGCATACAGTTAGTGTTCCCTCAACCTTTTCAACACCAAGGTAAGATGTCAAACATGCTCCGATTTAGACTTAGAGTACACCAGAATATCGTCAATGAAGACAATGACAAACCTATCCAAATAGGCTGGAATACTCGGTTTATCAAACTGGCACTTGCTAAACTTAGCATACAGTTGGTGTTCCCTCAACCTTTTCAACACCAAGGTAAGATGTTAAACATTCTCCGATTTAAACTTAGAGTACACCAGAATATCGTCAATGAAGACAATGACAAACCTATCCAAATACGGCTGGAATACTCGGTTCATCAAATCCATAAAAGCAGCTAGTGCATTCGTCAATCCAAATGCCATAACCAGAAACTCGTAATGACCATAACGAGTCCTGAAAGCTGTCTTAGGGACATCCTCCCTATTGATCTTTAACTGATAATATCTAGACCTCAAGTCAATCTTGGAAAATATACAGGCACCTCGAAGCTAATTAAACAAATCATCAATACACAGCAATGGATAACGGTTTTTAATCGTTACCCGATTCAATTGCTGGTAATCAATACAAAGCCTCAAAGTTCCGTCTTTCTTCCTCACAAACAACACTGGAGCACCCCAAGGTGAAGTACTAGGCTGAATAAAACCCTTATCCACTAATTCCTGCAACTGAACTTTCAATTCCCTCAACTCAGCAGGAGCCATACGGTAAGGAGTCAAAGATATAGGATTAGTACCTGGAAGCAAATCAATGGTGAACTCCACGTCTCGATCTGGCGGCAAACCAGGTAAATCCTTAGGGAAAACATCAGGAAAATGCCTGACTACCCTTACATCCTCCACACGACTAGGACCAGCATCGTTCAACACCACATGAGCTAAGTATCCCTGGCAACCTTTTAATAACAACCTTTTTGCTCATATAGCAGAAATAATGTCATCTCTCACCCCACTATGCTCGCCCACAAAAGTAACCACAGGTAATCCAGGACGATGGAAATGCAACCAACATGTGCCCAAAATCACATCAAAGTCAACAATATCCAACGGGATAAGATCAGCTGGCATAACAATATCCTCCACCTTCATTGGACATCCTGAGTACACACGATCAACAATACATCTCTCCCCTTTAGGCATAGCAAACTCTAAATCATACCCTAGAGGTGTAGGGTGAGGTTGTGTCACGTGAGCAAATGCATGAGAAATAACGGAATGTGTAGCACCACAGTCAATTAATACTCTAGCAAAATAACCAAGGATATTTAACGTACCCATGATCAGGTCTGGATTATTCTGAGCATCCTGCAGAGAGATATTGTGAATACGCCCCTGGGTCTGCTGTCGTCCACCACGACCTCTACTCGTCTGGCCACCACAACTCTGTGCACCACGCCTCTGATTAAGCTGGCCAGACTGTCTTGAAGATCCCGCACTACTCGCAGCAATCTCCCCCTACTGAAGCTGTCATCCCTAGTACCACTGAGACCTACCGGTTAGAACTAGAGGATACGGCATATAGCCACTAAAATACTGGGGATATCCACTCTAAGAATACGGATCCTGGGGATATGGATACGGTCCTGGTGCATACGGAATGGCATCACCCTGATAATGATAGGGACCATCACGATCTGACTGTCCATAACTACCAGGGCCAGAAATCTGCTGGATCGGCGCAGGTGGTGGCAAGAAAGACTGCTGGGGCCTCTGCTGACTCTGGGGACAATTTGCAGCCAGATGTCCCATCTGCCCACAAGTGAAGCAACCACCGCTGCCTCTCTTGTACTCTCCAAAATGTCGATTAATACACCTACGGCAAACCGGAGCTCTTCCTCTACCAGCATCACTCTGCCTCTGGCCTCTAGCACCACCAGCAAATCTACCACCACGACCCTGACGAGTGGCACTAAAATCACCACTAGAAGAACTAGAACTGGTTCCACCCCGCTTGAAGCTCTGGGTCTTGCAAGGTCCGAGCGATGCCTGACCCTTACCCTTGTCATCTTTCCTCTAGTTACCATTTTTTTTCTTCCTCCTCACTCTCACTGGGTATGTTCTCAGAATCGTTAATCCTCAACAGAATCTCATAGAACTCGTGGTAGGTGTCACAAGGGGTAGTGGTCGCCATAGAACGCCACTTCTTCTTAGTACCCAGACGGAAATGACGAAGCATCTCTGCCAGATTGGCAGCAACATCCAAATGATAACAGGACAAATCAGTAAACCTCTGGTAATACTCGTTCGCCGTCAATTTCCCCTGCCTTAACTTAGTGAATTCCTGCTTTTTGTGGTCAATATACTCAAGAGGCACAAACCTTATCCTGAACAACTCTCTGAATACCTCTCAATCAGTCCTCTCATCTAGGGACAAACGACGAACCTCATGCTCTCACCAGGATGCCGAATCCTTACCCAAAAACCAAGATGTCATCTTAACCCACTTCTCAACAGAGAGATTCTCTGGATTATGCAGAACACGAAAAGTCTTCTCAATATGTTCTAGTCATCGCTCTGCTCCCTCAAAACCCTCGTGGCCTTCGAACTTATCCAGCTTCAGATTGTACATAGTTTCTAGAGGAGTCCTCTGGGGAGGGCGGAGCGCCGACTGAATAGTTGTAGCGATAGCTTCCCCTAGTTGAACCACATCGAGGAAACTAGGCTCAGCAGAGCAACGTGGTTCCTACGAGGAGGCATAATTCTGATAGAAGACATAAAAACAATTAGAATACTCACAAAAGTACAGGACTGCCAAACCTAGGCTCTAATACCAAACTGACACACCCCGACCGAGATCAGGGCATGCTGGCCATCACGTGGAAGTGACGTAACCATGTGTATAGTGCGGAAGCTAAGAAATAATAATAAAAGTACGAATAAATAAAAACCAAGCTATACACTAAGTAGATCATACATGTGCAAGCGTAAGTGTGATACATAAAGTTCAGAGCATAAAAGACCTAGTGCAGTCCAGGAGAACAAACACTAAATAAACACACCCAAATGTGGTCCTACACTGGTGATAATCTGTCAGATATGCCGAGAAATTCTCTGGGGAGCCACCAAAAGTGTTATCCAAACTAGAACCTAGAGGGACGCAAAACAGAAAGTGTGAGTGGGCAAAAACAAAGCTTTTCAAAATCATTTCAATAACAAAGTTCTAACCCTTCGCCATAAAACCTGTATACTTCCCAGAAAAAATTAGAATATATACACATATATAGAAAACATGCTCAGAAATGTGCCATATCGAATGCCTCTGAATAAAATGCAAGTACTCAGGTAATGTCAATCAATGCTATGTAATCTGCCAGCCAAAGTCACTTAACGTGATCTGTACGGCTGAATCTAGAGCTCAAATCCACAACTCACTAACTATACCTGCACACGAGTCGGAACCACCTAAAGTGGTATGTACGACAGGACTAGGTGTAAATAAATACGCTCAAGTGCTACGATCACGTGAAGACTGGGTGAATAATCACGGATCACCTACGAGTCAGAACCACCTAAAGTGGTCTGTACGACAGGACTGTGCACCTAACTTAGATCCAAGATGAGTGTGTGGTGCGGGAGGTGAACATCATGTGAAGGACTGTGCCCAACTCTAGGCGGGAGCACTAACACCGGGGTGCAGGTTATGAGCTCTCTATGCATCTCCAATCACTACTAAACCCAAACATAAACCATAACTTACCTGGCACTTACCTGTGCGTTCGCAGCACTAAACATATATATATATATATATATATATGCAACTACTAATGCATAATTAAATATGCAATTGCAATTCATGGCATTTAAAACATATAAACGTTTCATTTCATTTTCTGGGAAAATCATAAGTATATAGGTATATACAGAAAACCAAAAGCTCACTCACTGGTATGTAGAAGGGTCGTAAACCCTTGCCTCAAGTGACTGCGCTTGTCCTCATGATAGGTCTCACCTATATGCGAAACAACTATAAAAACGTTAATTTTAAAGCACATAACCAACATTACAAAATAACTTCTCATACAATGCTCAAATAGGGTGTATGAATACACCAACGTGATCTACTCAACCTCACGAACATCTCCATATTTTTAAAATAATTTTCTGACACCGCACGCGCCCCCACGTGTCGGTCAAGGCACAGCCACATACACAGGCAAGTGTCTGGCACACTGACGGCGTCAGTTAGCGCTGGCAGGAATATTCCGTTAACTCTGATGAATTTTGTTAACGCCGTTAGGAATATTCCGTCCAAACTGACGGAATATTCTGTTGTCTTCTCCGGCCAAACTCCGGCGCCGTCGCCCTCGTCGGAAAACCAGGAAAATTTCTAAACTTAATATCTCACTCATTTTTCACCCAAATTCCACGAAATTGGTACCGAAATGAAGCTTACAACTAGAGGAACAAATCCTTACCATTTTCAAGCACTAAAACCCACGGAATCTCTCCGGAAAAACTCCACCAAATACAGCCAAATCTGCAACTCACGATCCCGACGTCCAACACCTTCAAACGAATCAACCCGAGCTTCCTAAGGACATCACCAAGCTTCCTACAAACTTGAAATTCTCAAAAACACATGAATTAACGTGTGCATGAACAGTACCCCGATTTAAGCATCTCGGGTCCGACGTGAAAACGAAGGTATCCTTACCTGAAATGGATATGGTTGAACTCCTAAGAACCTCACGAGCACAAATATGTAATTCGTTTCCTCAATCTACCACGTTAGTGAGTGGTTTGACCTTATCCGTACAAGGAAGAAAGGAAATGGTGGGAGAGACAGTGATATGGGACAGGGAAAGCAGAGGAAAATGAGTGTGGGGGTGTGTGTGGTCTAAAATTAGCCAACCAAAACCTCAAAATGACCACACAACGAAACAACACACTAGGGGCAAAACTGTCATTTCACCTCTACGGTACGAAAAATCTGGGACGGGCTATCACAATAATGTACTCAACCCACATAATTATTAACATATTTTAAAAAATAACTACTGATATATTTTAAAACATAAAATAAATATATATAATTAGCATGGGTACATTTAACAAAATAAAAAATGGGTACAAATAAATTAAAAATTATGGGTACAAATACAAATAAAACTTTAAAATATATGGGCACAAAAAGAAATTAATATATGGGTACAAATTAAAATTGAAAAGAAAATTGGTACAAATTAAAAAAGGGTTGCAAATAAAAAATAAAAATATACGATAAAAAATTTAGCATGGCTAAATATTAAGATACCAAATGCAACATTTGTAACACTAAATGAATATATTAAGAAATAAAAAATATGTTATTATTGAAATAATTAATGTCGTTTATTAACACCTAAGGACCTTGATCAAAAAATAAAAATGAGTTTTAATCAATGGAGTAGCAAAAAGGGGGATAAGAACCTAATTTCTCCTTGTTATATTCTTTTCCTTAAAATAGACCATAACGTTTTATTCAAGTTTAATCATGGTACATTAATTCCTTTTCTACGCACCCTCTTCCTTCTCTTTTCCATTCAACAAACATTCAAGAGAACCTTCTGCTTTGTGTAACTAATTAATATTAGTTGGCATTGGAATCGATCACCACCACAAAACGAAGTTGATGTTGGATCAATATATAAATTTGCATGTGAAACAGGTACATATGTGTTTAGGTTAATATTTAAATATTGAGTTCACAAAGAGAAGTCCCAGGATGCTAAATTAAAGGGAGACTTGCCCGAAGCCCAACCTCAAGCCCAGAGCAAATTGAAGTCTTCTCAGCCAAGATACAAGTCACATGTATATGAGTGAAATGACAAGTGATAGAGATTAACCTACTATCAACCAAAGAACACTTTCTAGTGGCATTACAAATAAAAAGTTGATGACTCGCTACCCTCCAAGTGCTTTCGGGTAAAAGCAAAAGTTACATCAGCTAGACCAAACTGCCTATAAAAGGAAAAAGAGGCCCCAGAGCCAAGGACACTCAACCAATCAAACAAACAAACATACAAACTCTGCTATCAAGCCAGATTTGCATCCAAAAGCTGAAATCAACCAACATTCAGTCTTGTTTAGTGATAGTTCTCTAAAAAAACTATCTCTTGTCTAGTATAAAAACTCTGCTACTTCCTTTGGTGTTGTAGTATCGATTCTCTCGTGTAAACTTGTTTACCATCCATCCTTTTTTAGCATATAAACCCTGTAAATTCAAAAAGAAGTGACTGCAAGAAGTTCAACCTTGCCAGACAAGGTGAAATCTTGCCCAAAGCTCTTAGTTTGTTTTCTACATTAGTAGATCTATTACTTAATGCATTCTTCGACATGTATTCAAGTTATTCCCACTTATTTCTCTATTTTAAGAGTCTCATTTGCATATGGATCTAGTTAGCTTAATAAGATATGTTTTCATTAAGAACAGTTTAGAATCAGCAAATGACTTAAGATGCTCTGAACTCCCTTCATTCAAACATACAAGACCATGAACTAAAAGTCATTGTTCACAAGGTAAGAAAAAGAACTTAAAGTGGACTTAACTCATCCATGACAATCCTTTGATAACAAGAAGTTTGAATAACTTAGGGCGCAAGTAATCAACTTAAAACACACTTATTCAACATCTGTTATACTGAGATAGCAATGGCACGCCTAGCACTTACTTAGTTTTGATTGCGAGCCTCAAGGCCTACACCTAAGACCCACAAAGGCACCTTTCAAAACTAACTTTGTTCTCTTCTTGTAGCCCTTCAACAAGCAAGAACCCGACTACACATCCAAAAGTGCCAATCCCTTGGGGAGCTGTGCTGAGGTCCGAGGATCCTTCTCCAGAGAAATCTTTGCCCAAACAATATGATTCATAATTATTTTCCATTTCAAGTGCTTCACTCACTACCAAAAGATGCCTTATATGGACTAGTTCATATGACCTTAACTATATCATTATTTATTTTGTTGTATTCCTTTACCTCATGCAACTTGCTTAATTTTTAATACGAATCCAGACAATTTGTGTGGTACGTATTTAGCTAAAAATGTAAAGCTCCACCGCTTACCAACAGCATGCTTAATTCCTCATCAGGAAAGTCTTTATTGGCAACCTAACCGTATATAATTAGAGATACATACCTAAACCTAATGATGTATATATAGTAAAATACATAGAGCGTGGCACATTTCCAGCTTGTGATTGATTTCCTCAATACATATACATACATACATAAATATATATATACACACACATACATATATATATAAGATAAAAGTGTGTAGGGTTTGAATTGTGTGTTTATTCTTCTCTCTAGGAAGTAAATATATAGTTGTACAATATCCCACATAATAGGAAATAAGAATCTCAATTATACAGGAATAAATTATAGGATTACATTCCTAAACTAAATGGTTGACTCACGCCAACACTCCCCCTCAAGTTGATGCATAAATATCTCCTAAGCCCAACTTGTCAAGTAAGTCTTGAAACACCCTTGCTAAAACCACATGAGTTAACACATCTGCTAATTGTTCTTCAGACCTCACGTATGGAATATCAATCATTTTGACATCTAACTTCTCTTTGATGAAGTTTCTATCTACCTCCACATGCTTTGTATGATCATGCTGAACGGGATTATTGGCTATTTATCTCACAGCTTGATTGTCGTAGTATAATAACATAGATCCCTAAGGCTTGAACCCAATCTTAATGAGAAGAATCATGAGCCATAACAATTCACAAATTCCATGTGTCATCCCTCTATACTCTGCCTCAGCCGTGGATCTAGCCACTACATTTTGCTTCTTGCTTCTCCAAGTTACCAGATTTCCTGCTACGAATGTGAAGTAGCCTGATATGGAGCGAGAATTGGTAATGTTTCCCGCCCAATCAGCATCAATATACCCCTTTACCTCCATATGTCCATGTTTCCTGAAGATCAGTCCTCTACCCGGTGCACCTATCAGATAACTCAATATACGCATCACTGCTGTCATATGATCCTCACTAGGAGAATGCATGAATTGACTTACAACACTAACTGTATACACAATATCCGGACTTGTAAGTGATAGGTAAATCAACCGTCCTACCAGTCTCTGATATCTTTCTTTATTGGTAGGAACTTGATCCTGGTATATCGCTAGGTGATGATTCTGCACAATGGGAGTTTCAACTGGTTTACAAGCCAACATTCTAATTTCAGAGAGAAGATCAAGAACATACTTCCGCTGATACAAGTGAATACCATCACGAGAATGAGCAACTTCAATGCCCAAGAAGTATTTCAAGCCTCCTAGATCCTTCATCTCAAATTCTGATGAAAGATACCCCTGCAGTCTTTTTATCTCTTCTGTGTCATCACCAGTAACTACCATATCATCCACATAGATAATCAACAAAGTAACTTTACCCCCCATGCATTTGATGAACAGGGTGTGGTCCGCATTTCCCTGTCTATAGCCGTACTTTTTCATTGCTTCAGTGAACCTTCCAAACCATGCTTTGGGTGATTTTTTGAGTCCGTAGAGAGCCTTTCGGAGTCTACATACTTTCCCTGCTTCATTCGGTGTTTCATATCCTGGTGGAAAATCCATGTATACTTGTTCTTCCAGATCTCCATGTAAGAAATAATTCTTCACATCAAACTATTTCAAAGGCCAGTCCAGGTTAGCTGCTAAAGATAAAAGGACTCGAATAGTATTCATTTTTACGACTGGAGCAAACGTTTCTTGGTAGTCAACTCCAAATGTCTGTGCGTACCCTTTAGTTACCAATCTTGCCTTATATCTGTCAATGGATCCATCCGCCTTGTGCTTTATGGTGAACACCCAATTACATCCCACTAGTCTCTTCCCTTATGGTAGTGACACTACATTCCACGTTCCGTTTCTTTGTAAGGCTTCCATCTCTACTCCCATGGCTTTTACCCAACGGGGATCTCGCAAAGCCTCTTCCACTTTTGTTGGAATTTTAATCCCAGCCATTTGATTCACCATGGCTTGGTACTTGGGGGATAGTTGATGAGTGGACATATACTTTGCAATTACATATCTCACTTTTCCTTCTGAAGATAACATGTCGGGTGGTTTCCCGCGGTTTTGCCTAGGAGGTAAAATATAGGAATTTTCAACAATATCTAGAGTATAAGAACGTACCTCTTGGATATCCACGGGAACATGAGTGTGTACTAGTGGAGGAGAATGAGGGTTATTTTCTGTTTGCACAGTTTCAATATCACTCGCGGACCCATTACCTTCTATTAAATCCATAAATAATGTAAGCCTATTATTTGACGTTGCATGAGCTATCTCTCGATCAGGGGTTTCACAGTCAAGATCCACTGGGCTTTGGCTTATTGTGTCATTAGCCACTACCAAGCTCTGAAATGTTATGTCGTGGCCTACTGTTGGGCTTTGAATTGATGTGTCGCGACCCTCTGGTAAGGCACAGTCAGGTAGGTTACTCATAACACCTAAGTATTCAATCTCGGTCCCGTCTGTACCACTGGGACCATGCCAACTGTCTCGTTCATGTAGAACATCAAACCAACTGTAGTCTTCGTCTTTACTATTCAACTCCCCCTGAAGAGTACCGTGGCTTTGATCAGAGATGAAAAACATCTTGGTTTCGGAAAAGGTGACATCCATAGTGACATATAAATGCTTAGTAGGTGGATGGTAACATCGATATCCCTTTTGTTGGCTATTAAATTCTAGAAATACACAACGAACAGCACACAGATCCAATTTACTCCATTGATTCTTGTGAAGATACACATAAGCCACACATCCAAATATGGGAGGTGATAATTAAAGAGAAGATGGTAAACTCACATAATCCGTCAAGACTTCCATGGGAGTTTGGAAGTTGTGAACTTGAGAGGGCATTCAATTAAGAAGATAAACAGAATACGTAACTATATCCGCCCAATAGGCATGAAGAGCATGAGCCCCAATTAGAAGAGCCCGTGTAGTTTCCAAGATATGTCTGTTTTTACGTTCTAGCACACCATTTTGTTGAGGAGTTTGAGGACAAGTAGTCTCGTGAAGTATGCAATGCTCTGCAAAAAATTGTGATAGTTCAGAATTAAGATATTCTCCACCATTATCGGATCTCAGGACTTTGATAGAAAGAGAAAATTGATTTCCAATCGTTCAATAAAACTCTTGGAAAATTTGCCCAACGTCACTCTTCTATTTCATGGTATAGAGCCAAGTCATTTTGGTGCAATCATCTACAAGGGTAACAAACCATCGAATACCATGGCGCGTCGCTATTGGTGAGGGACCCCATACATCAGAGTGAATTAACTCAAAGGGCACTAATCTTTTATTGGACTCAAGTGGTAAGAAGTACGATGACTTTTTGCTAGAATGCAATCCTGGCATTGAAAATCAGAGTCTGAAACGCCATTAAATAAAAACGAAAGTAATTTTCTTAAATAACCAAAAGATGCATGTCCTAGTCAATGATGCCATAACCAGATTCTCTTAACCTTGTTGTTGTGACCACTGCTCACTTGGTTGACTCGGCCCAGTACCACATCATCCATATAATATAACCCTCTCATCTTAGTACCACACCCAATGATCGCCTGTGTCTGAATATCCTATAGTAGGCAAAAAGTGGGAAACATGAGTACAACACAATCTAATTGTTCCATAACTTAACCAACAGAAAGTTAATGATTCAACTGAAGGAAAATTTGTGAAAAACAAGTTCATTTGAGCAACATCAACAACATGCAATTAACAATTAAAAGGCGGAATCATGTTTATATGCACTCAAAAACAAAACTTAACCCATGAACTTCAAAGCCTAGTAGATAGGTGAACCAAGACTCAACTCAAAACAAAGTGAGTTGAGAAATCAATACCTTTGTAGATTCCTCTTTGCATAAGCAAAGGCTAATCACCCAAAGAGAGGGCCTTCATTCCTTGCATCTTAGCTCCATGGATTTGGATGGATGAAAAGGTTTCTCCAAGTTCCCAAAATTGAGAACCTCTAAGTCTCCACACCAAGGTAAGATTGGAGAAGAAATGAGTGACCTTGAGGAAGTAAGATTGCTAGATGTTTTCCTCAAGAGTGGCCGGCCATTTTAGAGAGAAAGGAGAGTTTGTTCTTATCTTTACTCCTTAGAAAAACCCTAAGGATGAAATGGCTATAAAGATGTCTTTATACCACCTCACAATGGAGTGGCAAACTTGCAATTAAGCCAAGTTCACTACCCTTCTCTAAATGGCCGAATTTAAGGGGATTTATTGGGCTATTTGGGCCTTTGTGAATCATTATTCATTAAGTTGTCATACAACTTAAGTCAATGGACTTGACGTTCGAAGCCCATTGGGCCTTAAGGTCCAAAACTATCCCGAGGTCTTTTAACGAACTTATTCGTTTGATTAATAATCATATTAATTAATCCTTGCCATAAATAATTAAACCATTTAATTATTCTTACTCATCTCCGTTGAATCTTCAATTTCTACCTTACACGGTGTACGATCCATTAGGTTCCTTTTAGCGAGGTAGTGGGCGATTCAAACTCTTTCAAATCGATTGTGAATTGAAACTTACTTTCAATTCTCCCGTTAGTGATAATACACTTTTAGGGCTTCCACAAACCATAGTTGACGCCTAGCAGCATGTCATGGTTACCCAAGCTAATCAGAAGAGGTGGAGAACCTATTCAGTTTTAGGATTACAAATGCAATACGGTCTTTCTCTAATACAATACTCTTGACCACATTGTTTGGTTTGATAGTTTATTCATGTCTACTATCCAATGTGAGTCTTGTGCTTATATGATTACCTTGAATGTGATTTGGAACACATTCCAACATCTCATTCATACTCTGGCCAGAGATTCTAAATCACATCATAGAATATTCTCCCTCAAACAGTTTGAAGGTTAGAGATCCCTTGTTGCGCATTCACTTGCCTCCATGGCTAAGTAGCTTAACCCCAACGATGCCGTGGACACCCTCCTGATGGAGTGACTTTGACATAATCAAAGATTAAGGACCTAACCACAAGACAACTGTGATGCCTCAGGTCAAAAGACTAATTTGCATTATCCCAACCATGAGTTCTCATGTGACATGATTATGAGAACTCTTCGTTGATCGTGTTCAGTGAACTCATTCTCTATTGAGCACCTACGTACTTGTCTTGATGTCACACACACCAATGACTCGAGACTAGTCACTCTCCCTGAGAGAAGACATAGCACGTACTGATCTTAACGGACTGTCAATGCCCAATTGGCAATCCTATGATCAGGAACGTTTAGGATGTGTCTACGAAAGAATGGTCTCATGAATCTAACTTCTTTAGATCGCATTCTCCCAATCACATATTCCTTGGACTTATCGTTTAAGCATATAACATTTATATGAGACGGCTCAAACAATAATGTTTGCCCTTAATATTAAACTAGATTAGTTTAACATGTGAAATGTCCATAAAGTATCATCATATGATTGGTTTTAGGGCACATTTCCAACATCAACAATGAAGGAACAAGAAGAGTGTTATGCAGAGATAAAGAAGGAGTAAATGCGACGGAACCTGCTCCTGTAACTGGAGCGATTTCACCGTTTGCTATGATAACATTCTCCTTGGGTGGCACGGTTAAGTGGTGAAACAGGGATTCATCATATACCATATGATTCGTAGCCATCCAACCAGAATCTCGTTTAGTGGATGCTATGAATGCAGTGCCAATTTTACTTGGATCATCGAATTGTTCTTGGGACGAAATCAAATTCGATAATGAAAGTTGCGGGCCTATACCCAGTCTGCTACCAATGCCATCATTACTAACTGATGAACCCGGGCGCATGCATTGCCCAATCTGTTGCCGACAATGGCATGGGAACCTGCCTCTAGTCCACTTAGAATATGGGCTCCAGGCTCGGCAAGCCCAAAAACAACCACTGTGGATGTTAACACAGCAAGCCTAGGGGTTGAACCCAATATTGCATGGCTTTCAGCCATTGAAAAAAGAAACGGTGGTGTGGATATTGGGTTACCTTCCTAGGATTAGGTTCAAGGTGATTCTCTTGTTTTGAGATCACCTTTGGTTTTACTACAGGTGGTTGTTTTTACAGCCAATGAGAACTCCAAGTCAACAACAAGGGTAAGGGTTTAGAGAGGTCGAAACCTGCTCTAATACCTAGATAAAAGTGTTTAGGGTTTGAATTGTGTGTTTATTCTCCTCTTTAGGAGGTAAATATATAGTTGTACAAGATCTCACATAACAGGAAATAAGAATCCCAATTATACAAGAAATAAATTATAGGATTACATTCCTAAACTAAATGGTTAACTCACACCAACAATATATATATATATATATTACGGAGTAAAATTCTCTCTTTCTTTGCTCATAGAATTCTCTCATCTTCTTTTCTCATTATCTTCTCTTCTCTCCCCCCTTTCATAGTTTTCTTTTTATCTTTCTTTATTTATAAAAAAATTAATACAAAATATTAACATGATTTAATCATAATGGTTTAATTAGAGAAGAAAGAAGGAAAGAGAGATTAAAAAAAGAAAAAAAATCTTTCTGATACATTATCTCGGTAGCTCTAGATGGTTGAACAGAGGAGGCGGTGCTGAAGTGGCTGCAGTCCCCAAGCTAAAAGGCCACATTAAGAAACCTGAACATTCCACACACATCATGGTCAGCGGCGTTCAGATCAGAGAGAGAGAGAGTTAAATATGAAATCAAACGGTTCTTCTCCTCTCTCTTTTTTTTTTTTTTTTATTTTTTTATTTAAGAAAACACGGTTCTTCTTCATTGTCCCATTTAATTTACATATAAAATTTTAAATTGCATAAGAAAAGCACAAGAAAACTAATTAAAAAAAAAATTTTAAAAACTTTGAATTTTAACGATAAAGTCAAAATAACGGTTCTTCTTCATTGTCCCATTTAATTTACATATAAAATTTTAAATTGCATAAGAAAAGCACAAGAAAACTAATTAAAAAAAAAGTTTGAAAACTTTGAATTTTAACGATAAGGTCAAAATAAAGGGTAAAGTAAATAGATTTTTTAATGTAAAAAATATGATTTTTCATTAAAATAAACAATACCGAAAACTTTTAAAATTCTTGAAAGACACGGGCTAACCGACTGACCAACTGCAATCCCATTAGCTCAAACCCACATCAAAGTTTGGAAAGATGGCACACAACAGTAGTGTCATCAGATTAAATTAATTTACTTCAACTAATACGACCACGGAAATAGGTCAGATTCATAGAACCAACAACGCATGATGGAGTCCTTTTGCACTATTAGAAAAAGGGTTTGAAGCATGATGATCTTCAAGCTGCCACCATATGTTGTGGACAAGAAAACACTTTGGTCATGAAAAACCCACGTGCAATTTTGACCACATATCATGTTTGAGTTTGGTTCAAAATACATCATATCCCCATACGATATTACAAATTCAATATAAAAAAGATATAACACCAAGAATGAAAATTGATAACGACATTTTAAATCACTAAAGTTAGTGAATAGAATGATGAATAAAAGTGCATTAGAGTATATATAGAATGATAAATAAGAGTATATTAGAGTTTCAACGTCTGAAACCCTATCTAACCGAAACCGAAGATTGAAATGGCTTTATTGTTTGGGCAGTACATACATATATACATATATATATATGTATATATCTGTATAGAAATATTCTTAATTACTAACAAAATAGAGGTCCCAAAATTCCCTAGAATATTATAGTAGTTTAATCGTTGTATTTGAATAAATTCTAAGTTGTTCCTCCTGCCATGAGTCGTTATTTATAGCGTCAGGAAATGGCGATCACATGAAGAAAAAGACTTTAATTTAATTTGGACATTTCAAACGCAAGTTCAATTCACGTCAGTGTACATTTTAATAATTAAACTGCATAGGGAACCCACGCAGAAGTTAAAACACAAAGTATATACAGCCACTATTAACCGGTAATATAGCTTGATAGACTATAAATCAGAGATTGTTATATTATTACATGAAACCAAATGTTTAAACATGGCACATTAAGAGCATCTCCAATTAAATAGGTATCAAACAATTTTACCACATCTTATCAATATTGCTTTTAAAAGAAGAAAGACTTACAAGAGAAAGATTTACATACAAAAAGGTACATCTAACTTACATTATCTTTCACGACAACTATACCTTATAAGAAAGGTACATCTAACAAAGTAAACCTACATCATCCTTCACATTAGACGACCATACCTTGTTTGCAAAGTTAGAAACCACACAACTTTTGCAAAAAAAATTAATTTAGTGATTCTACATGTTTTTACTTGGAGTTATCAAAACTATCCCCCTTGAGGTTTTTCATGTTTCCAGAATTCCCACAAGGTTTTAAAAATTACACAAACATCCACTGAGGTTTCTAAATGTTTTCATGAAACCCTTTGGTTCATGGGAAATTTTTTAAAATGTCATATGAACTTGCGCACTTTTATGAATTTTTCTTATGAACTAAAATTTTAATCGATTTATCATATCAAATTTCTAAAATCATTAATTTGTCATATGCCCTTAACTCCGTTAGGTTTTTTTTTTCCAAAATATGTCGTGTGCCTTGCACATGACTTGTGTTTAGGGTTATTAACTTATTTAGGACATTTTAATTCTCCACAGCCCTTCTAAAAACTTACTTAAGATAAAATAAAAATCTAGGATTTCTACAAACCAAAAAATGAAAATGATTACACAATGGCATATATTTTTTTTTTTTTGAATAAAAAATGAAACTTAGTTCTAATCGAGTTTCTCTCCAGCAGTATAGTCCTCAAAATATATATCACATGTTCTTGCAGATAGTTGTTCTTTAAAACAATGATAAATATTAAACTTACATTGTTTTTACAAAGTTATTGATTATGGCAAACAAATGAAATGAATTGAAAATGAGGTCAAACATTTGAAATAACTCTAAATATAAGTCATGTGCAAGTATTTTGGATGGAAAATTTAACGGTGTTAGAATAAGATAACAAATTAATGATTTAGGATTGATATGATAAACTGCTTGATATTTTATATAGTTCATATTACAAATTTAAAAAGATGTATAAGTTTATATCATGTTTCAAAATCCTATAATTCATCCAAAATTTGGCGATTCCATTAAAAAAATTCTTATAAATGACAAATTTACTTTTCTAGACAATTACACGGCCACGGAGATTTATCGTGTTTTCAACCCCTTAGGTTAATTGTTTTTTCACATAACCCCCTAAAGGTTTTAAACCTTACAATAAGACCCGCTAATATGCTTTCATATAACCTCTAAACATAAAATGAAGCGACATTATTTAACAGTAATTCACGAAGCAAAAACAATATTTCTAGTAAAGAGTATCCCCATATACATACTATAAACGATGTCGGTTTTCTTACATTTTTGAACTGTCATAATGTTTTCTTCTTTACGAAGGGATCATGCGAAAATACGAATAAAACTTAGGCGATGTATTTGAAATTCAATCTTTGAGGGTAAATTTGTTATTAAAGAAACCTTTTAATGACATCAGCATTCTTTTAACCGAAAGAGTATTGTAAAAACAATTTGAAACCCGTATGAAGCTCCGTGAAAACACGCAATTTTTAAAAGTATTAATGTACTTTCCTCATCATTTGAACAAATTAGGATCGCACCATAAATGGTCTATAAAATATCCAACCTCAACCTTTGGAGTAGGTTAAAATTTGATAAGTGGAATGCATAAGTATGTCACCTAAGTTGTCAAAATACAAAGTTACCTCAAGATGATACCTCACTCCTTCCATATGCTAACAAGGCAAACAAGAGGCAATGCCGATTTGTCTTGCCATCTCAGAAAATGGAAAGGCAAACTCAGTTTGCATCTCCAAAGGGGATCGATATTTAAACTGGATCCAATTAGATTTGATATAATTAACAGGATATGAACTAAAAACGCACAATCTAATAATTCAAATCAGATCTAAATTCGATAATCCGAATATCAATGAAAATGGGAGAGTAAGATGGGATGTTAATGACGTCTACCAGAGTAATTTTACGCCATCGTAGACTTTCAAACTCCACTATATTAGAGAAGGTCCTAAGTTCAAATCCGACATACCACAATTATTGAACAAAGTAAGTAATTTTACACCTATGAAAGAAATATTTGAAGAAATAAATTATGCTGTTTGAACATAGTACAATTTCATGGCTTGGCTATATACTGTCAATAATTTTCTACAGATAAATACGAGAGAAGAAAGCAAAACTTGGATCTGGATATCTACCAAAATATATGCTCCATTAATGCATACATTTACAGCAACAGACCATTTTCTACCTAAATCATTGCTTGCAGGCTCCTAAAATACCATGAGTTAGTATTATACACAGTTGGACTGGTAATCTAGTTACCACCCGTATATTGGATTTTCTACCTGGGGAGGCAAGAGACGAAGGTCTTTACAGTGTTGCTTGTCGTAGTATCGGGTTCCCGGAATTGCTCCGGTGCATAGTCTAAGGAATTCATTACCGGTGAGACAGTAGTGGGCAAATGCCAATCCTCCGTCAACCATACCCGTCAAGCTAGGCATTGATGCTGATTTTGGGATCCTCTTTCGGTTCCCCATGGTTGATTTCGCACCATTGTTGTCTTTGTTCAAGACTTTGTCAAGCTCAGAATACTCCATGAACCTCTGGGTTGCGGCTTCCCATGAAAGATGGTATCGTTGCTCGGGAGTGAGGGGCTGAGGTTCGTTTTCCAGTGCTTCCTTCACTTTGGCAACAAATTCCTCAGATGTTTCGTAGGTCAAGCAATTAGGAAATGATCTGAAAAACTCATTTGATGGATGATCCGCACAAATTACAAACTTTCCCATGGCAAGCGCCTCAGCAGTAGCCGTGCACAGCACATCGCTAACGCTGGGATTTATGAAGACTTTGTACCTTCAAGCAAAAGAGAGAATATCATTAACAGGAGAAATGAAGAAGGGCAAGAAAGAAAGAAAATTGTAAGATTGAACAGTTTAATCATTCATTCATCGAATGTTATTTCTAAGTGACGATCTGCGCAGGAGCTAATATTCTTTTGCACAGAGAGTTCCTAAAAGATCCTTACCCGTGAAGAGAATCATCTGCATGGTCTCTTCCTTTAAGAAAGTTGAGATTTAAGTCCAAGCTTTTAGCCGTACTCTGAACTTCATTGGCATCCTCTCCGTTTCCATACACGTCCAACTTGAAGCCATCAAGGTCACTCTTGTGCTTTGCCAACAAATCTATGAGCTCACGGTATCCCTTTGCCCAGACCATCTTCCCTAAGAAATATGCCCCTTTTGAGAACGCTTCCTGTCCACGTTCCCTTTCTGCAGCCACCTTTTCTCCAATTCTCAAGAACTTGGGATTCACGCCGTGGACGTTGCAAATCACAGACTTCGGTAAATCCTGTGTGGCAGAGGAAAGGCGAAGAACCTGGAGAAAAATCATTAACAATTTAGTTATCAGATCAAGAAAAGCAGACCTAAGTCTATAATATCTTTCTGAACCCACCCGTCCCTAATAACGTTAGCAGAAACCGTGATACAACACATTCAGAAAGAAATTGCACATGATCATCAGATATTCAATGGATTCACTAATACCTTGTCGCAGTATGCTCTTGTAACCCAATTGTTTATGTGCTTCACAAAGAAGGCTTGGAGAGCTCCATTCTTCTCCCTTTTGATATATTCCAAGTAATTTGTGTGGACAACACCAACAACATGGTTAAATTTATCAGTCCAACGCTTACCATGATGATACCAATTCAAGTGTTCCGGTTCTTCCAGAATAGCAATGTCAGCATCCTTGGACGGAATAAACTGAGAAGTGTCCCCAGCTGGTAAAATGCTTCGCCTTTCTTTTGAAAACTAATATATAGGACCAAATATCAATTAGCAACCATGATATGATATAAATAAAAAGTCATTTGCATAGTCAGGTTGACCAGATAAATTACCTTTCCTGGATAAAATGATATCTTAAAGTCAGCTTTAAAGCCAATCCTTTCCTCAAGCCAGTTACGGATATAAATTTCCTGCTCTTCTGGTGAAGCAAAAGTGATGTTGCTAGGATATACAAGTTCTTGATCTGATTTACAAAGCCATGGAACTAATAATGTAACATTCTGTTTTGCAGACTCTGCAAGATATGCAGCACGAAACAGTGGATTCACTGCTGTTCCTGTCATCCAAGGAAGACTAGCAGTTGTGACAATAGCAACATGTCTTTTCTCATCTGAGGGGTCATGTTTTGCATGGTCTGTCCAAAACCCACCATCATAAGAATGCCCTGTGCTTTGGATGACGCTGGCTATCCTCAAATCTAATTCATCATTTATGTTCTCACTGTCTAGAACAGATGACTCTCCAGAAGAATGTGAATGCAGCACTTGGTTCTTGTGTTTGCTGCACAAGCTTTCCACTATTTTCTCACACACATCTGCAATCATTTCCAATACCGTACAAGTTCAGTCTTGGCAAATAGAATCCAAGATAAAGAGATGTGAAATTATATTCCTTTACTTTTTTTTTGCTTTTG
>NC_084815.1:2263149-2275649 GCF_963583255.1 Pyrus communis | reverse complement strand
TCAGTTAAAGTCATTTGCTTTGTATCGGTGTTGAATTACTGCAGTTTATATTAACATTTGATGCATCTTGGGATAATTTTGATCTCTTGGTTTATGTTTGCTTCTGTTTCATCGTCCTTTTTCTGATGAACTTGTTGTAGGCCTTTGTTTGTCCCTCTGTTGCCTTATCCATTTTTTCCCTCGTTTCTCTTTTTTCGTCTTGTTTTTGCTGATCGACATCTTTTAATTCTTTGGAATTGCATTCAAAAGGTACGAATTTCGGCTGCCGAATAATGTGGTGGTCGAATATAAGCAGAAGCGGTGGTTTATACAGTAGATTCTTGTGAACGCAACATGTGAGAAAAATTTATGAGTTCACGATGCTGTTTTTGAAGTGTCACTAATAAATTCTTTGATTTTTCATGTGTCACATATGAGGACTGTCGACAGTATAAATTTTACATTTAAAAAAAAGAGATTTTACATGTGTTTATAAGCAGTTAGGCTATCACTTGCATTCTATGGTGATCGCATGAGTTTAAATCACCAGCTGGCTGTAGCAAATTCGAAAGCACGTAGCAAACGAATCAAATACATATGAAAATGTATAACCAGATTGACCTCTTAAGCATGAGGTGTAAACTTACTTCAGCTGCGAGTTTCATGTTCATTTGTTTCTGTTTGATATATTCAACTAGATGATTAGAAATAAAAATAAACAAGTTAAAAAGGAATGTGAAATCAGCTCTCCATCGCAAATTGTCGGGGCTCAAAAATGTTGCACACCAATCCAACTAAGTCTTAGGGACCAATTGTCATGCAAAACCTACATTCAAGCCCAAAAACATGCCAATGCGCGGGATCAATGATGAATATATTTACAAACATGCCATGCCACGATGATTAAGCTATGTATTCATGCCATGTTCATGCCTATTTATCATGCCATGCTTCCTCATGATAGTCACTATTCATGCTAAGCTCAAGTCATATATCTGGGACTTGTCAAATGAATCGCGATATGTTTTGGTTATGGAAGGTTATCGGGCCTAAGTGGAATCGGGGTCATGGAAGACTTTGGGCTACTTGGGGGCCTAAAGATCCAAGCCCTTGTCCTTTGCATTTCACGCAGGCAACATTGAGAGAGAACTAGCTTAGTTTACCTCTTTCCCTAACAAGTCAACCCCTTTTGTTAGAACTAAACTAGATTCATGCATTAAATGCATGCTAACCCCAGCAAGTCAGACATTTAATGCTGACTTTCACTTCCCAGCTTACACAGACAGACAACGCGCGAAAGCCATGAGGCGCTACTAGAAGTAACGCCTGCTGAAGGTCGCTTGGAGAAAGTCGCGCCTCGGGAAGAAGCAAACTACATGTCTCAACAGTGCAGTTATCTTACACCAAAAAGGGAATAATAGGAGAGCTAGGGAGAAAGAGGGGAAGACCAAGCCACAAATGGAGATTCCCTTGAAGCCTATAGAAGAATCCTTCACTTACATAATGAGGGAGAAACTATTGGAGAAAAGGATAACACATAGGCCTCGTTTGGCAGCTCGGACTGTACTGACTATTTCTGTCAGATAGGATAAATAGCCACCGGATAGTACTTACTAAATTAGTCGGGTGTTTGGTGCAGTATCGGACTAGTGACCGTATTATTTATACTGTGTTTAGTATTATACTAGATAGGAGAAATCAAACTTAAAAAAAAAAAAATTTTTAAAGTGAAATCATTTTTTTGTTCCCAAATCTCTCTGCACCCCCCAAACACCCTCCCTCTCTCTCCCTTCTTCTTCCCCGACTGCAGAAGAATCCCAAATAATTGTTCCCTAGCTCTCTCCGCCACACCCCCCAAACTCCCTCCTTTTCTCTCCCATATTCTTCTTCCTCGACTAAATAATCCGGGCGTTTTGGTTGGTTTTATTAAGCGGGTGTATACCGTATTATCCTATCCGACCGGTTAAATTAATCCGGCGCTTATTTAGTACGAGTGACTGCCAAACACCCGAGTCCGTATAACTAATCATATCCGATCCTTTATCCAATCTGCCAAACAAGGCCATAGAGACAGAGGAGGTAACACAGAGAAAGATAAAAGAAATGCAGGGAGAGGGAACCACCCAGGAAATAACTCCAGAGAGTTTCATTTAGTTCAGAAGCATACTTCAGGCCTTAAGCATCACCATCCATGCAACCCTAGTAATTCCCATGGCCTTCCATTAAACATCCCAGCCATCAAAAGCCTTACTATCACTCTAGGAAAGCCCAAATCATGCAGCCAAGAATGCCATGCAACATGCAAATCTCTTCTCTCTCATGTAAACTGATAATCTTCTAGCTTCCACACCACGCTTCACTTGAGCAAGTCATTATCTTAATCAATCATGCTATCTTCAAGCCGTTGATGTTACTAGATTGTTTTCTAAGACAAGTTAACTCTTTCGAGATATTCCGGGACTTGGTACGATTCCGCACCAAGGGAGACAAGAGGACATTCTCAAAGCCCAAGTCCACCTCGACCTAAAAGTTCCCCAACAGTGTTAAACTTTGATAATTCAATTTGATCCTCATTAGTGTTGCAAATTGAACTAGAGCCCATTGAATATTGGAAATACATCCCCAACCTTTTATTAATTATATTACAAACCTTAAAAAGCATGATGCAAACCAGTTGCATATATATATATATATATATATATATATAAAATATTACTGGGGGATATAATTACAAACATGGTGGAAGAGAGATTAACAACCCATCTCAATTTTTTATTGTGAGTTTATCAACCATAGACTTGCTATCTAGTCCTTTGCTGTAGAAATTTTCCCGTAATTCTTGTTCAGTGTAGTCTCGATAGATTGATGGTTTCTCAGGTGACAAAAGCTCCGGCAGAGGTCCATAGTAGCCACCTTCTCTCCATTTGGTTGGCTGAAAAATATCACAATAGAGATCCGAGCTTCTTTCCAAGAGTTGGCCAACACCCTGTGTTCCACACTTTTATATTCCCCGTTGGAGATTATCTAAACCCTCATCCAAAAGCACAGTAATTAAAATAAATAATCGATATAAACAAACTAGAACAAATAATGCTTATGGTGCGGATTCGATCCTCAACCATTCATTTTTCTTTTAATAACTAACAATTTAACCACTAACGTTATCATAAAAAGAAAAAAAATCTAACTTAGTATAATCAAATTAACTTCTTTTTATAAAACTTAAAAAAGAAGAAGATGAAAACGAAAATTAAACTCAACATTTTCCACATGAGATTAATTTTTTGTCTAAGCGAAAATAGGAAAAAAATATAGTGTATCCACCACACAAATTTGTGTTTAGGTGATGTATTAGATATTTTGTAGTGAATTGCCTTGGTAGCTAGCGATTTCCTCTTCAACCTCCTTCGTTTCGGGTTTAAACATCCCTCCACCTCTTTAGGGTAGATTAATTGATATGGATTGTATTAAAAAAATGTATTAGATACAAAGAATGCACTTTTTATATGGTAGAAAGTAAATCAAGAGTATTTCACCGGATTTATATAGTTGGACGACAAATTGTTCAACCAAGAGAAAATATGAACATGATATCATGTTGGATTTACCTGTAGCATGTCTCCAACATTAATAATCAAACCTCCAGGCACAGGTTCCACATCCAGCCACTCGTTCTCATGCTTAACTTGCAACCCAGGAACATGGTTCCGCAACAGAACCGTCAGAATCGAACCATCAGTATGCCCCTTAATCCCCACCGTCCGATCTGGTTCGGGACAATAAGGATAGCAATGCCCCACCAGCAACCTTTGATCTGAAAACGTTAACTCCTTAAACCTCCTTCGCTCCAACCCTAACCCTTCCGAAAGCAACTCCAGCACGTCATCCGCCACCTTAGTTGCATGCAAATCCCATCCAACCACACCTTCCCGACACACCTCAGGTATCTCCTCCGCCTTCAACCTCTCCGGGGCCATCCACACTTGTAGTGAGTCACACCAGCTTGCGGCCGATGTGCGGTACAAGTCGGTATTGGTAGCATACATGACTCCCTTTCCTTCATTTCTCTTGTAGTATTTGGCTCTGTCTTCATGGGGCTGCTCATGGAACGCTTTGACAGTGTTGACCGTTTCATCCAAAACGGAGACAGGCACACCGTGGTTAATGACATGGAAGAAGCCAAAGGTTTTAGCGGCGGATTTCACTTGGTCAACGATTTTGTGGCGGTGAGCGGGGGAGTTGATGTGAGAAAGGTCGATGGTGGGGATGGGGGTTGTGGTGTTTTTGGATGAGGGTTTGAGGTCGGATAAGGTTTGAGGGTCGTGGACGAAAATACGAGGGATGGTCATGATGCCAGAATCAGAGAGGCCCTTGACTCCCATCTTCGACTCGTCGAATTCTTTCACTTCCTTCATACGGTCGTATGATCCCAAAGTTGCATCAATTTTGGCTGCCATTTTAGAATTGATAGACTTAGAGCATTCAATTCAATCCTATCTAAGTATATATGTATGCGTCTCCCTTTTATAATTTAATCTAGAGCATTTTTGCTCACCGCCTAGTTATATGTCACGTGTTCTTTTACTTTGATTGTTTTTTTTTCAAAATTGAAAAGGTAACATTTAATTTGAAAGTTTACTAGAGTTAGGTGAAAAGGCACATGACAAATGATTAAGTGTATGATGAGCGTACACTATAGTTGTGGCATAAATGCTCTCCTAAGGTCCTCATTTTGAGGACCTGTGAGGTCTTGTCACATCCCGGCCCGGGACGGAACTACTTCCCGGGCTCGCTCCACCACCGTAGCACGATATTGTCCGCTTTGGGCTTACCATTCCCTCACGGTTTTGTTTTTGGGAACTCACGAGCAACTTCCCAGTGGGTCATCCATCATGGGATTGCTCTAGCCTCCCTTCTCGCTTAACTTCGGAGTTCCTACGGAACCCGAAGCCAGTGAGTTCCCAAAAGGCCTCGTGCTAGGTAGGGATGAGAATATACATTTAAGGATCACTTCCCTGGGCGATGTGGGATCTCACAGGTCTTATTTCATTTCAACCCTTAAGATTAATTTGACTGTGAAATAATCCAAAATATGATATTATCTCTATTACAACATAACAAAATAATAATGTTGTAACATGGATAATAACAAAATATGATATTATCCCTGTTACAACATACCAGATATATGACATTCACGCCTGAAACTCTTTTTTTTTTTTTTTCTTTTTTTTTTTTTATATCAAAATTATTATTTTGTTATGTTGTAACAGGGATAATATCATATTTTGGATTATTTCACAGTTAGATTAGTTTTAAGGGTTGAAATGAAATAGGACCTCACAGGTCCTCAAAATGAGGACCTTAGGAGAGCATTCCTCTTAGTTATGGTAGTGAAGTTGTTAATCATGACTTGTTGACATTCTCATTTCACTTCGCACCAAGGTTGGAGCCAGGATTTTTTATCTTGGGTGGGCTAGCTGAAATTAGTACCATAAAATTAGGGATGTGATATCCACACATCCTTTTTTACTTATTTCACACCTTTTTAGATTTCAGCCGTCAGATCAGATGAATTGAAGAAGATCAACAGACACAAATTAACAAAGGGTATGTGAGAAGTAAAAAGAGGTGTGTGGATAGCACACCCCTAAAATTATATGTTTATTTTTCTTTTTTGCCTTTATAAAAGTATATCAACATGAAACAACAACAATGGAATATAGTCTATTCTCAAAATCAACCCTAATCAACAAATTCAAATACCACATAAATAATTAATCTACTAATTAAATCAAGAATAAGTAAATAAAAGGATTATGAACGTACCAAACGAGACATTGATCAGAAAATCTCAAACCAAACCTTATAAAGTTCCAAATTAATTATTATGGATGACTTTCCTTGGATCCTTCACAACTTTATTGACCTTTATGCATTCTTCACCTTTATAAAAGAAGGTAAGATTTTTGATAACAAGAAGGTAAGATTTGGTCTGAGGTCTCAATCACCTATGTTTGATTGGAATGATGATCCTCTCTGAATCCTTTAATCGTATCCGTTCATCGTAAATTATACGGTTAGTTTTTGTCAGGTACTATTTGTGTTCAATTTTAAATAAAATTTTTAAAATAATTTCTGACCGAACAATGTACGATAAATGAACACAATTGAAGGATCTTCGAATTTCTCACAAAGAGGTTCCGAATAGGATCCTCATTGGCTTTATTGAAAAATAGACAAGAAGTTTAAACGTTTTTTTTTTCTTTTTCTTTTTGAAATTAATTCTTTTAAAATATAATATAAAAGAGAGAAAAAAGGGGTGGGACTAGATATAAGATGAGAGTTGGGAGAGAGAAGATAAGTGAACGGGAGAGAGAGAGGCGGACGGAGAAGAGATGTGAAAGAGAAAGAAAAAGATAGGGGGTGGGACTAGGTGGAAAAAGGAGTGGAAGATAAAAAATGGCAGTTGAGCTATTTTATTAGGCTGTTTAATGTTGAGTTTTGTTTAATCATTAAATAAAGTTATTATGGTTATCGACGACATCATGTATCGATTACGTCTGAGTAGCATAGCAGGTTAACCCACAATATTGAATGCGACATCAAGGTAGGAGGTGTTGTATGAGTTGTCGGTTAATATTGTCAACTTACATTCATACTTAAAAATATATATATATATACAAATATTAATAATTTAATACTATTTTAATTTTTAATTTTTTTTTTTTATATTTGCACCCGAACAATAATGTTGAGAACCTTGATGCAATATGGACCACATGAAGGAAGATTTGTGAAAAACAAGTTCATTTGAGCAACATCAACAACATGCAATTAACAATTAAAAGGCGGAATCATGTTTATATGCACTCAAAAACAAAACTTAACCCATGAACTTCAAAGCCTAGTAGATAGGTGAACCAAGGCTCAACTCAAAAACAAAGTGAGTTGAGAAATCAATACCTTTGTAGATTCCTCTTTGCATAAGTAAAGGCTAATCACCCAAAGAGAGGGCCTTCATTCCTTGCATCTTAGATCCATGGATTTGGATGGATGAAAAGGTTTCTCCAAGTTCCCAAAATTGAGAACCTCTAAGTCTCCACACCAAGGTATAGAAATGAGTGACCTTGAGGAAGTAAGATTGCTAGATGTTTTCCTCAAGGGTGGCCGGCCATTTCTAGAGAGAAAGGAGAGTTTGTGTTTCTCCAATTTCCCCAAAAACAACCCTCAATGAATTTTGGCTATAAAGTCACACTTATACCTTAATTCATTTGAGTGGCAAACTTGTAAATAAGTCCAAAACCCACTCTTTCTCTAAATGGCCTGCCTTAGGGTATTCATTGGGTTATTTGGGCCTTTGTGAATCATTATTCATTAAGTTGTCACACAACTTAAGTCAATGGACTTGACGTTCGAAGCCCATTGGGCCTTAAGGTCCAAAACTATCCCGAGGTCTTTTAACGAACTTATTCGTTTGATTAATAATCATATTAATTAATCCTTGCCATAAATAATTAAACCATTTAATTATTCTTACTCATCTCCATTGAATCTTCAATCTCTACCTTACACGGTGTACGATCCATTAGGTTCCTTTTAGCGAGGCAGTGGGCGATTCAAACTCTTTCAAATCGATTGTGAATTGAAACTTACTTTCAATTCTCCCGTTAGTGATAATACACTTTTAGGGCTTCCACAAACCATGGTTGACGCCTAGCAGCATGTCATGGTTACCCAAGCTAATCAGAAGAGGTGGAGAACCTATTCAGTTTTAGGATTACAAATGCAATACGGTCTTTCTCTAATACAATACTCTTGACCACATTGTTTGGTTTGATAGTTTATTCATGTCTACTATCTAATGTGAGTCTTGTGCTTATATGATTACCTTGAAAGTGATTTGGAACACATTCCTAAATCTCATTCATACTTTGGCCAAAGATTCTTAATCATATCATAGAGTATTCTCCCTCAAACAGTTTGAAGGTTAGAGATCCCTTGTTGCGCATTCACTTGCCTCCATGGCTAAGTGGCTTAACCCCAACGATGCCGTGGACACCCTCCTGATGGAGTGACTTTGATATAATCAAAGATTAAGGACCTAACCACAAGACAACTGTGATGCCTCAGGTCAAAAGACTAATTTGCATTATCCCAACCATGAGTTCTCATGTGACATGAATATGAGAACTCTTCGTTGATCGTGTTCAGTGAACTCATTCTCTATTGAGCACCTACGTACTTGTCTTGATGTCACACACACCAATGACTCGAGACTAGTCACTCTCCCTGAGAGAAGACATAGCACGTACTGATCTTAACGGACTGTCAATGCCCAATTGACAATCCTATGATCAGGAACGTTTAGGATGTGTCAACGAAAGAATGGTCTCATGAATCTAACTTCTTTAGATCGCATTCTTCCAATCACATATTCCTTGGACTTATCGTTTAAGCATATAACATTTATATGAGACGGCTCAAACAATAATGTTTGCCCTTAATATTAAACTAGATTAGTTTAACATGTGAAATGTCCATAAAGTATCATCATATGATTGGTTTTAGGGCACATTTCCAACACCACATACCTGGCACTCTAGTGGAAGAGCGACCTCCACAAATGTTATAAGACTTTTATAGATTCAGAGATCGCTCGTGAAGAAGGTTACCCTCAGGAGTTGGTAAAGAGTCCGGTATATTAGGAGTGGCTGTGTAGGCATTTTCAGGACCCAAAATATGTGGTAAATATAATAATATTTTAATGATATTCTACTTATTTTTTATTAATTAAAAAAATATACGTAGTAATACGTACATTTTGTGTTTAACAGAAGAGAACTAAGGCAAACAAGATCAATAGGTCGGAGAAGAAACTTCTCCACCACTCTGGTTCGAGGCCCTTCATCTATAAATTAGAGAAGCGATGACAAGTAAAAGTATATTATTTTTAAATTGTAATTATAATTAATAATAAATTCTTAACACTTTTTTTAGGACAGCGTTAAGTTCCTGACAACCGACATGTTTAAGGAAGTTTATGTTTGACCTGGCGATGAGACAACCAAGTAGCTCCATGTAAGTTTATGTTTTAGAAATATTATAATATTAACTAAATATTAATATGTGTTTTCTTATTATTATAGGCTACTATGGTGGAGAAGAGCAATCCAAGAGGTAGCATCACAGCTTCCTAAACACCCTTATCGAGGACATGACGCCAACCGAGGATGCAGGTTTTTAGATCATGACTGATACCCTAGATCAGAGCCTCGATCGTGGGCATGGTAAGGTTTATCGGGGGATGGCGAACGCATGACACCGTGACACTACTACCTCCTCTTCTTCTAGACAGATCTCAGGAAGTTGAGGACATGTAGCGGCAGTTTGCGGCCCAACGCAAGTTGAGGACCTGTAGCGCCACGTTGATGCCTAAGTTAATGTGTAATATATTGCAGAAATATACCAATTATTTATATGATCAAATATATCAAATCAAATGTATAATCACTATCAGACTTATGAAAATTAAATTAGGAAAAAAGAATAAGAAAATCTGGCATGTGAACCAAAGATATGTGCGATGTCGCTGCCCTAAAGCCGTAGACACCTCCCTATGTGCAGGTTATGGCGATGCCTACAACTCCAAGATACAACACAAAGCCTCATAAGATGTCTGATCCATTATGCACGCCAACAACAGACAGGATTGCTAAGTAGTGATCAATTGCTCAAGAATTTTAAAGTAGGAATGTAGATTGAGTGAAAACTGAGGTAGACAGAAAAGTTTTAGCGTATTATGTTTTCTATTTGAGGTTTCTTATTTAAAGAACTTCTCATACCCTTTTAAAAGCAATATGACTCTTCAAATAAAACACAACTCTTAAATATTATAAATAAATAAAATAAAATAATAATAAGTTTTGAATCTTTAAAATAAAATATCATTAAAATATTTTAGATAACCAACAATCCCCCACAAGATTCAAAACTCTATGAGGAATAAAAAAGACACAATTGAAGAAACGGAAGTTTGGGCAATTTGTATACCATGCAATGGGTGTAGGTGTCTTTTGGACTTGAACCTACATTTAGTATTCATAGTTTTCATTTGAAGGAATCATAGTGAACTAAGTCTTGAACTAGATTCCTCTAATTTAGATTACAACATATTACACACATAGTATTGATCAAAAACATGGCGCGGGTTTATGACCATGCGCTTAATCTAGATTCTCATGAGTGTTTTTAAAGAACAACCCAATTTTCACAGCCGCGGCCTCACGAATACTCTCACTTAGGTGAGTCCTCCAAGAGTACATGTGCCATGCACTCTGCGGGAGATTGCCCGCCTTGGAACTCATTCAGGACAATGTCCTTCATTAACATCACATATCATCAGCACAAATGTCATAGGGATGAGTATGGGATTTTATTTCAAATCTCCTATTTTAGAGTGCTGGAATATAGATCATGCAATATGGATTGTTTCTACCCATTGAACCTTCTACATAGAATCTCCAATCACAAAGGTTGAGTTTCTTCCCTAGGTGACTTCCTTATGGGTTTAAGCTCATCCCCCTCGACAAATCTAGGACTCCATTCCTAGATAGACCTTTGGTCAATTGATCAACAATGTTCTTTTCCGACTTCACATAGTCCAAAGAAACAACTTCTTTATTTAACAAGCTTCTCACAAATTTGTATCTAACATTAATATGTATATGTAATTTCTTATTTGTATGTGTCTGCCTCACTAAATCTATCACGGCCTTATTATCACAATGTATGGAGATGGCTGGTATAGGCTTGCTCACCAATGGGATATCAAGCAAAAAATTCTTAATCCATTCAGCCTCTATACATGCAGTATCAAGAGTTATGAGTTCAGATTCCATTGTACTTCTACAAATTGTTGTTTGTTTCTTAGATCCCCAAGATATAGTTGCTCCTCCTAATAAAAATACATAACCTGAAGTAGATTTCACTTCGGAGCTATCAATGATCCAATTTGCATCATTATGCCCTTCTACTACATAAGGAAATCCTTTATAATGTATAGAATAATCCATAGTTCCTCTTAGATACTTAAACACTCGCCCTAAAGCATTCCAATGTTCTTTACTTGGATTATGAGTGTATCTACTTAGCCTTCCAACCGCATAAGCTATATCAGGTCTGGTTTTATTTACTATATACATCAAAGACCCAATCATTTGAGAATACTAGAGTTGAGACACAGGTTCACCACTATTTTTAAGTAAGCACACACTTTGTTCATATGGTATCGAGACAGGATTGCAATTGAAAAAATTGAACTTCTTAAGCATTTTCTCAATTGAAGTAGCCTGGTTTATAATAAAACCTGCTTGTGTTCTTTCTACTTTCATTCCCAAAATAATATTGGCTTCTCCTAGATCTTTCATATCAAATCTCTTTGATAGATAAGACTTAACATCTTTCACAATTTCCAAACTTGTTCCAAATAATAATATATCATCAACGTAAAGACATAAAATTACACACTGTCCATTGCATTCCTTATAGTAGACACACTTTTCATGCTCATTAATTTCAAAATCATATTCTAAAATGACTTTATCAAACTTCTCATGCCATTGCTTAGGAGATTGCTTGAGTCCATATAACGATTTAACCAACTTACACACTTTATGTTCTTGGCCTTTCACTATAAATCCTTTAGGCTGCTCCATGTAAATTTCTTCATCTAAGTCTCCATTCAAAAATGTTGTTTTAACATCCATTTGATGAACTACTAAATTGTGTATAGAAGCTAATGCTATGAGGATCCTAATTGTGGTAATCCTAGACACAGGATTGTAAGTGTCAAAATAATCAATTCCTTTCTTTTGAGTGAATCCCTTAGCTACTAGCCTAGCTTTGCACTTGTCTATACTTCCATCAGGCTTCAGTTTCTTCCTAAATACCCACTTACAACCAATTAGTGTAGTACTGGGTGGTAAATTCGTTAACTCCCAAGTGGTGTTTTGTAAAATAGACTCAACTTCACTGTTTATAGCTTCTTTCCAAAATGGAGCATCGACAGAGATCATGGCTACCTTATATGTTTTTGGATCACCTTCAATTAAAAAGGTATAAAAATCATCACCAAAGTTCTTTTCCACTCTAAGTCTCATACTCCTTCTAAGTTTTGCTAGAGGTTCTTCTTCATTTATAACTTGATGGCTAATACTTGTGGAGGCTTTGTCAGTACTGGTGCATGATCTATCCACCACTTGCTTTTGCATTCTAGTCTTGAAAGGAAATATGTCTTCAAAATATGTTGCATCCCTAGACTCCAATATAGTGTTATTCGAAATTTCATTTATTTCAAAGTTGATAACTAGAAATCTATTGGCACTACTATTATGAGCATAACCTAAGAAAACAGTATCCACAATTTTAGGTCCTATCTTCTTTCTCTTAGGTTCTGGGATTGCAACTTTAGCCAAACACCCATACACTTTCAAGACTTGGAGATTTGGTGGTCTCTTTTT